>NW_024427641.1:15000-32500 GCF_017562075.2 Anopheles merus | reverse complement strand
CTAGTAGCTAGTGCGATTTTCCGGTCCAGCACGGCAGTACGCCTGCATGCATACAATCCATGTACCAACCATGTACCTAGGCGTTGGTCAGTAGCTTTTGGCGCCACATGGAGAAAGTATTCGAGTTCAGATTTCTGGGACTTAGCGTATTTTTCAAAACTATTAATTTAAATTAAACTATTAATGGGTCTCAAGCTAGGCGTTGGTCAGTAGCTTTTGGCGCAACATGGAGGAAGTATTCGAGTTCAGATTTCTGGGACTTAGCGTATTTTTCAAAACTATTAATGGAAATTAAACTATAAATGGGTCTCAAGCTAGGCGTTGGTCAGTAGCTTTTGGCGCAACATGGAGGAAGTATTCGAGTTCAGATTTCTGGGACTTAGCGTATTTTTCAAAACTATTAATGGAAATTAAACTATAAATGGGTCTCAAGCTAGGCGTTGGTCAGTAGCTTTTGGCGCAACATGGAGGAAGTATTCGAGTTCAGATTTCTGGGACTTAGCGTATTTTTCAATCATATTAAACCGAATCAAACATAAAATGATGAAACCTACACGACGTTCCTAGGTTATGGACGAAAAGTGACGATTTAGTGCCGGTCAGGATAGCCGTGCACCAAAATTGTGTACCGATCAGGGAAAGTACAACACGGAGGGCGCAGCCCGAGCGTACGCGTTCATGGATGTCCATGTTGGTACAAGTTGCCGGTCAGGATAGCCGTGCACCAAAATTGTGTACCGATCAGGGAAAGTACAACACGGAGGGCGCAGCCCGAGCGTACGCGTTCATGGATGTCCATGTTGGTACAAGTTGCCGGTCAGGATAGCCGTGCACCAAAATTGTGTACCGATCAGGGAAAGTACAACACGGAGGGCGCAGCCCGAGCGTACGCGTTCATGGATGTCCATGTTGGTACAAGTTGCCGGTCAGGATAGCCGTGCACCAAAATTGTGTACCGATCAGGGAAAGTACACTACGTTCCTATGACTTGGGTGAAAAGTGTTGATAAAGTGCCGGATAGGATAGACGGTGGCTTATCGTACACATCACAAACAAAAACCCCTTAGTGAGCAGTAGCAAGTGTCGATGGAACAAAGCGAAGGCAATACAAACTGATCAAGTACAATAAAGAACGCTACGTACTAGGACTTCTGTCCAAGAATGGTGTCCGCGACGGGAGGGCAATGGTCGAGCAAGCAGGTTTCCCTAGTAAACCTTGTATGGTAAACATACCCAAGCGTGTCCGTATGCACGCAACGATAGTCACGAACGGGCACATACCTAGGGAAAGTACTCTACGTACTAGGACTTCTGTCCAAGAATGGTGTCCGCGACGGGAGGGCAATGGTCGAGCAAGCAGGTTTCCCTAGTAAACCTTGTATGGTAAACATACCCAAGCGTGTCCGTATGCACGCAACGATAGTCACGAACGGGCACATACCTAGGGAAAGTACTCTACGTACTAGGACTTCTGTCCAAGAATGGTGTCCGCGACGGGAGGGCAATGGTCGAGCAAGCAGGTTTCCCTAGTAAACCTTGTATGGTAAACATACCCAAGCGTGTCCGTATGCACGCAACGATAGTCACGAACGGGCACATACCTAGGGAAAGTACTCTACGTACTAGGACTTCTGTCCAAGAATGGTGTCCGCGACGGGAGGGCAATGGTCGAGCAAGCAGGTTTCCCTAGTAAACCTTGTATGGTAAACATACCCAAGCGTGTCCGTATGCACGCAACGATAGTCACGAACGGGCACATACCTAGGGAAAGTACTCTACGTACTAGGACTTCTGTCCAAGAATGGTGTCCGCGACGGGAGGGCAATGGTCGAGCAAGCAGGTTTCCCTAGTAAACCTTGTATGGTAAACATACCCAAGCGTGTCCGTATGCACGCAACGATAGTCACGAACGGGCACATACCTAGGGAAAGTACTCTACGTACTAGGACTTCTGTCCAAGAATGGTGTCCGCGACGGGAGGGCAATGGTCGAGCAAGCAGGTTTCCCTAGTAAACCTTGTATGGTAAACATACCCAAGCGTGTCCGTATGCACGCAACGATAGTCACGAACGGGCACATACCTAGGGAAAGTACTCTACGTACTAGGACTTCTGTCCAAGAATGGTGTCCGCGACGGGAGGGCAATGGTCGAGCAAGCAGGTTTCCCTAGTAAACCTTGTATGGTAAACATACCCAAGCGTGTCCGTATGCACGCAACGATAGTCACGAACGGGCACATACCTAGGGAAAGTACTCTACGTACTAGGACTTCTGTCCAAGAATGGTGTCCGCGACGGGAGGGCAATGGTCGAGCAAGCAGGTTTCCCTAGTAAACCTTGTATGGTAAACATACCCAAGCGTGTCCGTATGCACGCAACGATAGTCACGAACGGGCACATACCTAGGGAAAGTACTCTACGTACTAGGACTTCTGTCCAAGAATGGTGTCCGCGACGGGAGGGCAATGGTCGAGCAAGCAGGTTTCCCTAGTAAACCTTGTATGGTAAACATACCCAAGCGTGTCCGTATGCACGCAACGATAGTCACGAACGGGCACATACCTAGGGAAAGTACTCTACGTACTAGGACTTCTGTCCAAGAATGGTGTCCGCGACGGGAGGGCAATGGTCGAGCAAGCAGGTTTCCCTAGTAAACCTTGTATGGTAAACATACCCAAGCGTGTCCGTATGCACGCAACGATAGTCACGAACGGGCACATACCTAGGGAAAGTACTCTACGTACTAGGACTTCTGTCCAAGAATGGTGTCCGCGACGGGAGGGCAATGGTCGAGCAAGCAGGTTTCCCTAGTAAACCTTGTATGGTAAACATACCCAAGCGTGTCCGTATGCACGCAACGATAGTCACGAACGGGCACATACCTAGGGAAAGTACTCTACGTACTAGGACTTCTGTCCAAGAATGGTGTCCGCGACGGGAGGGCAATGGTCGAGCAAGCAGGTTTCCCTAGTAAACCTTGTATGGTAAACATACCCAAGCGTGTCCGTATGCACGCAACGATAGTCACGAACGGGCACATACCTAGGGAAAGTACTCTACGTACTAGGACTTCTGTCCAAGAATGGTGTCCGCGACGGGAGGGCAATGGTCGAGCAAGCAGGTTTCCCTAGTAAACCTTGTATGGTAAACATACCCAAGCGTGTCCGTATGCACGCAACGATAGTCACGAACGGGCACATACCTAGGGAAAGTACTCTACGTACTAGGACTTCTGTCCAAGAATGGTGTCCGCGACGGGAGGGCAATGGTCGAGCAAGCAGGTTTCCCTAGTAAACCTTGTATGGTAAACATACCCAAGCGTGTCCGTATGCACGCAACGATAGTCACGAACGGGCACATACCTAGGGAAAGTACTCTACGTACTAGGACTTCTGTCCAAGAATGGTGTCCGCGACGGGAGGGCAATGGTCGAGCAAGCAGGTTTCCCTAGTAAACCTTGTATGGTAAACATACCCAAGCGTGTCCGTATGCACGCAACGATAGTCACGAACGGGCACATACCTAGGGAAAGTACTCTACGTACTAGGACTTCTGTCCAAGAATGGTGTCCGCGACGGGAGGGCAATGGTCGAGCAAGCAGGTTTCCCTAGTAAACCTTGTATGGTAAACATACCCAAGCGTGTCCGTATGCACGCAACGATAGTCACGAACGGGCACATACCTAGGGAAAGTACTCTACGTACTAGGACTTCTGTCCAAGAATGGTGTCCGCGACGGGAGGGCAATGGTCGAGCAAGCAGGTTTCCCTAGTAAACCTTGTATGGTAAACATACCCAAGCGTGTCCGTATGCACGCAACGATAGTCACGAACGGGCACATACCTAGGGAAAGTACTCTACGTACTAGGACTTCTGTCCAAGAATGGTGTCCGCGACGGGAGGGCAATGGTCGAGCAAGCAGGTTTCCCTAGTAAACCTTGTATGGTAAACATACCCAAGCGTGTCCGTATGCACGCAACGATAGTCACGAACGGGCACATACCTAGGGAAAGTACTCTACGTACTAGGACTTCTGTCCAAGAATGGTGTCCGCGACGGGAGGGCAATGGTCGAGCAAGCAGGTTTCCCTAGTAAACCTTGTATGGTAAACATACCCAAGCGTGTCCGTATGCACGCAACGATAGTCACGAACGGGCACATACCTAGGGAAAGTACTCTACGTACTAGGACTTCTGTCCAAGAATGGTGTCCGCGACGGGAGGGCAATGGTCGAGCAAGCAGGTTTCCCTAGTAAACCTTGTATGGTAAACATACCCAAGCGTGTCCGTATGCACGCAACGATAGTCACGAACGGGCACATACCTAGGGAAAGTACTCTACGTACTAGGACTTCTGTCCAAGAATGGTGTCCGCGACGGGAGGGCAATGGTCGAGCAAGCAGGTTTCCCTAGTAAACCTTGTATGGTAAACATACCCAAGCGTGTCCGTATGCACGCAACGATAGTCACGAACGGGCACATACCTAGGGAAAGTACTCTACGTACTAGGACTTCTGTCCAAGAATGGTGTCCGCGACGGGAGGGCAATGGTCGAGCAAGCAGGTTTCCCTAGTAAACCTTGTATGGTAAACATACCCAAGCGTGTCCGTATGCACGCAACGATAGTCACGAACGGGCACATACCTAGGGAAAGTACTCTACGTACTAGGACTTCTGTCCAAGAATGGTGTCCGCGACGGGAGGGCAATGGTCGAGCAAGCAGGTTTCCCTAGTAAACCTTGTATGGTAAACATACCCAAGCGTGTCCGTATGCACGCAACGATAGTCACGAACGGGCACATACCTAGGGAAAGTACTCTACGTACTAGGACTTCTGTCCAAGAATGGTGTCCGCGACGGGAGGGCAATGGTCGAGCAAGCAGGTTTCCCTAGTAAACCTTGTATGGTAAACATACCCAAGCGTGTCCGTATGCACGCAACGATAGTCACGAACGGGCACATACCTAGGGAAAGTACTCTACGTACTAGGACTTCTGTCCAAGAATGGTGTCCGCGACGGGAGGGCAATGGTCGAGCAAGCAGGTTTCCCTAGTAAACCTTGTATGGTAAACATACCCAAGCGTGTCCGTATGCACGCAACGATAGTCACGAACGGGCACATACCTAGGGAAAGTACTCTACGTACTAGGACTTCTGTCCAAGAATGGTGTCCGCGACGGGAGGGCAATGGTCGAGCAAGCAGGTTTCCCTAGTAAACCTTGTATGGTAAACATACCCAAGCGTGTCCGTATGCACGCAACGATAGTCACGAACGGGCACATACCTAGGGAAAGTACTCTACGTACTAGGACTTCTGTCCAAGAATGGTGTCCGCGACGGGAGGGCAATGGTCGAGCAAGCAGGTTTCCCTAGTAAACCTTGTATGGTAAACATACCCAAGCGTGTCCGTATGCACGCAACGATAGTCACGAACGGGCACATACCTAGGGAAAGTACTCTACGTACTAGGACTTCTGTCCAAGAATGGTGTCCGCGACGGGAGGGCAATGGTCGAGCAAGCAGGTTTCCCTAGTAAACCTTGTATGGTAAACATACCCAAGCGTGTCCGTATGCACGCAACGATAGTCACGAACGGGCACATACCTAGGGAAAGTACTCTACGTACTAGGACTTCTGTCCAAGAATGGTGTCCGCGACGGGAGGGCAATGGTCGAGCAAGCAGGTTTCCCTAGTAAACCTTGTATGGTAAACATACCCAAGCGTGTCCGTATGCACGCAACGATAGTCACGAACGGGCACATACCTAGGGAAAGTACTCTACGTACTAGGACTTCTGTCCAAGAATGGTGTCCGCGACGGGAGGGCAATGGTCGAGCAAGCAGGTTTCCCTAGTAAACCTTGTATGGTAAACATACCCAAGCGTGTCCGTATGCACGCAACGATAGTCACGAACGGGCACATACCTAGGGAAAGTACTCTACGTACTAGGACTTCTGTCCAAGAATGGTGTCCGCGACGGGAGGGCAATGGTCGAGCAAGCAGGTTTCCCTAGTAAACCTTGTATGGTAAACATACCCAAGCGTGTCCGTATGCACGCAACGATAGTCACGAACGGGCACATACCTAGGGAAAGTACTCTACGTACTAGGACTTCTGTCCAAGAATGGTGTCCGCGACGGGAGGGCAATGGTCGAGCAAGCAGGTTTCCCTAGTAAACCTTGTATGGTAAACATACCCAAGCGTGTCCGTATGCACGCAACGATAGTCACGAACGGGCACATACCTAGGGAAAGTACTCTACGTACTAGGACTTCTGTCCAAGAATGGTGTCCGCGACGGGAGGGCAATGGTCGAGCAAGCAGGTTTCCCTAGTAAACCTTGTATGGTAAACATACCCAAGCGTGTCCGTATGCACGCAACGATAGTCACGAACGGGCACATACCTAGGGAAAGTACTCTACGTACTAGGACTTCTGTCCAAGAATGGTGTCCGCGACGGGAGGGCAATGGTCGAGCAAGCAGGTTTCCCTAGTAAACCTTGTATGGTAAACATACCCAAGCGTGTCCGTATGCACGCAACGATAGTCACGAACGGGCACATACCTAGGGAAAGTACTCTACGTACTAGGACTTCTGTCCAAGAATGGTGTCCGCGACGGGAGGGCAATGGTCGAGCAAGCAGGTTTCCCTAGTAAACCTTGTATGGTAAACATACCCAAGCGTGTCCGTATGCACGCAACGATAGTCACGAACGGGCACATACCTAGGGAAAGTACTCTACGTACTAGGACTTCTGTCCAAGAATGGTGTCCGCGACGGGAGGGCAATGGTCGAGCAAGCAGGTTTCCCTAGTAAACCTTGTATGGTAAACATACCCAAGCGTGTCCGTATGCACGCAACGATAGTCACGAACGGGCACATACCTAGGGAAAGTACTCTACGTACTAGGACTTCTGTCCAAGAATGGTGTCCGCGACGGGAGGGCAATGGTCGAGCAAGCAGGTTTCCCTAGTAAACCTTGTATGGTAAACATACCCAAGCGTGTCCGTATGCACGCAACGATAGTCACGAACGGGCACATACCTAGGGAAAGTACTCTACGTACTAGGACTTCTGTCCAAGAATGGTGTCCGCGACGGGAGGGCAATGGTCGAGCAAGCAGGTTTCCCTAGTAAACCTTGTATGGTAAACATACCCAAGCGTGTCCGTATGCACGCAACGATAGTCACGAACGGGCACATACCTAGGGAAAGTACTCTACGTACTAGGACTTCTGTCCAAGAATGGTGTCCGCGACGGGAGGGCAATGGTCGAGCAAGCAGGTTTCCCTAGTAAACCTTGTATGGTAAACATACCCAAGCGTGTCCGTATGCACGCAACGATAGTCACGAACGGGCACATACCTAGGGAAAGTACTCTACGTACTAGGACTTCTGTCCAAGAATGGTGTCCGCGACGGGAGGGCAATGGTCGAGCAAGCAGGTTTCCCTAGTAAACCTTGTATGGTAAACATACCCAAGCGTGTCCGTATGCACGCAACGATAGTCACGAACGGGCACATACCTAGGGAAAGTACTCTACGTACTAGGACTTCTGTCCAAGAATGGTGTCCGCGACGGGAGGGCAATGGTCGAGCAAGCAGGTTTCCCTAGTAAACCTTGTATGGTAAACATACCCAAGCGTGTCCGTATGCACGCAACGATAGTCACGAACGGGCACATACCTAGGGAAAGTACTCTACGTACTAGGACTTCTGTCCAAGAATGGTGTCCGCGACGGGAGGGCAATGGTCGAGCAAGCAGGTTTCCCTAGTAAACCTTGTATGGTAAACATACCCAAGCGTGTCCGTATGCACGCAACGATAGTCACGAACGGGCACATACCTAGGGAAAGTACTCTACGTACTAGGACTTCTGTCCAAGAATGGTGTCCGCGACGGGAGGGCAATGGTCGAGCAAGCAGGTTTCCCTAGTAAACCTTGTATGGTAAACATACCCAAGCGTGTCCGTATGCACGCAACGATAGTCACGAACGGGCACATACCTAGGGAAAGTACTCTACGTACTAGGACTTCTGTCCAAGAATGGTGTCCGCGACGGGAGGGCAATGGTCGAGCAAGCAGGTTTCCCTAGTAAACCTTGTATGGTAAACATACCCAAGCGTGTCCGTATGCACGCAACGATAGTCACGAACGGGCACATACCTAGGGAAAGTACTCTACGTACTAGGACTTCTGTCCAAGAATGGTGTCCGCGACGGGAGGGCAATGGTCGAGCAAGCAGGTTTCCCTAGTAAACCTTGTATGGTAAACATACCCAAGCGTGTCCGTATGCACGCAACGATAGTCACGAACGGGCACATACCTAGGGAAAGTACTCTACGTACTAGGACTTCTGTCCAAGAATGGTGTCCGCGACGGGAGGGCAATGGTCGAGCAAGCAGGTTTCCCTAGTAAACCTTGTATGGTAAACATACCCAAGCGTGTCCGTATGCACGCAACGATAGTCACGAACGGGCACATACCTAGGGAAAGTACTCTACGTACTAGGACTTCTGTCCAAGAATGGTGTCCGCGACGGGAGGGCAATGGTCGAGCAAGCAGGTTTCCCTAGTAAACCTTGTATGGTAAACATACCCAAGCGTGTCCGTATGCACGCAACGATAGTCACGAACGGGCACATACCTAGGGAAAGTACTCTACGTACTAGGACTTCTGTCCAAGAATGGTGTCCGCGACGGGAGGGCAATGGTCGAGCAAGCAGGTTTCCCTAGTAAACCTTGTATGGTAAACATACCCAAGCGTGTCCGTATGCACGCAACGATAGTCACGAACGGGCACATACCTAGGGAAAGTACTCTACGTACTAGGACTTCTGTCCAAGAATGGTGTCCGCGACGGGAGGGCAATGGTCGAGCAAGCAGGTTTCCCTAGTAAACCTTGTATGGTAAACATACCCAAGCGTGTCCGTATGCACGCAACGATAGTCACGAACGGGCACATACCTAGGGAAAGTACTCTACGTACTAGGACTTCTGTCCAAGAATGGTGTCCGCGACGGGAGGGCAATGGTCGAGCAAGCAGGTTTCCCTAGTAAACCTTGTATGGTAAACATACCCAAGCGTGTCCGTATGCACGCAACGATAGTCACGAACGGGCACATACCTAGGGAAAGTACTCTACGTACTAGGACTTCTGTCCAAGAATGGTGTCCGCGACGGGAGGGCAATGGTCGAGCAAGCAGGTTTCCCTAGTAAACCTTGTATGGTAAACATACCCAAGCGTGTCCGTATGCACGCAACGATAGTCACGAACGGGCACATACCTAGGGAAAGTACTCTACGTACTAGGACTTCTGTCCAAGAATGGTGTCCGCGACGGGAGGGCAATGGTCGAGCAAGCAGGTTTCCCTAGTAAACCTTGTATGGTAAACATACCCAAGCGTGTCCGTATGCACGCAACGATAGTCACGAACGGGCACATACCTAGGGAAAGTACTCTACGTACTAGGACTTCTGTCCAAGAATGGTGTCCGCGACGGGAGGGCAATGGTCGAGCAAGCAGGTTTCCCTAGTAAACCTTGTATGGTAAACATACCCAAGCGTGTCCGTATGCACGCAACGATAGTCACGAACGGGCACATACCTAGGGAAAGTACTCTACGTACTAGGACTTCTGTCCAAGAATGGTGTCCGCGACGGGAGGGCAATGGTCGAGCAAGCAGGTTTCCCTAGTAAACCTTGTATGGTAAACATACCCAAGCGTGTCCGTATGCACGCAACGATAGTCACGAACGGGCACATACCTAGGGAAAGTACTCTACGTACTAGGACTTCTGTCCAAGAATGGTGTCCGCGACGGGAGGGCAATGGTCGAGCAAGCAGGTTTCCCTAGTAAACCTTGTATGGTAAACATACCCAAGCGTGTCCGTATGCACGCAACGATAGTCACGAACGGGCACATACCTAGGGAAAGTACTCTACGTACTAGGACTTCTGTCCAAGAATGGTGTCCGCGACGGGAGGGCAATGGTCGAGCAAGCAGGTTTCCCTAGTAAACCTTGTATGGTAAACATACCCAAGCGTGTCCGTATGCACGCAACGATAGTCACGAACGGGCACATACCTAGGGAAAGTACTCTACGTACTAGGACTTCTGTCCAAGAATGGTGTCCGCGACGGGAGGGCAATGGTCGAGCAAGCAGGTTTCCCTAGTAAACCTTGTATGGTAAACATACCCAAGCGTGTCCGTATGCACGCAACGATAGTCACGAACGGGCACATACCTAGGGAAAGTACTCTACGTACTAGGACTTCTGTCCAAGAATGGTGTCCGCGACGGGAGGGCAATGGTCGAGCAAGCAGGTTTCCCTAGTAAACCTTGTATGGTAAACATACCCAAGCGTGTCCGTATGCACGCAACGATAGTCACGAACGGGCACATACCTAGGGAAAGTACTCTACGTACTAGGACTTCTGTCCAAGAATGGTGTCCGCGACGGGAGGGCAATGGTCGAGCAAGCAGGTTTCCCTAGTAAACCTTGTATGGTAAACATACCCAAGCGTGTCCGTATGCACGCAACGATAGTCACGAACGGGCACATACCTAGGGAAAGTACTCTACGTACTAGGACTTCTGTCCAAGAATGGTGTCCGCGACGGGAGGGCAATGGTCGAGCAAGCAGGTTTCCCTAGTAAACCTTGTATGGTAAACATACCCAAGCGTGTCCGTATGCACGCAACGATAGTCACGAACGGGCACATACCTAGGGAAAGTACTCTACGTACTAGGACTTCTGTCCAAGAATGGTGTCCGCGACGGGAGGGCAATGGTCGAGCAAGCAGGTTTCCCTAGTAAACCTTGTATGGTAAACATACCCAAGCGTGTCCGTATGCACGCAACGATAGTCACGAACGGGCACATACCTAGGGAAAGTACTCTACGTACTAGGACTTCTGTCCAAGAATGGTGTCCGCGACGGGAGGGCAATGGTCGAGCAAGCAGGTTTCCCTAGTAAACCTTGTATGGTAAACATACCCAAGCGTGTCCGTATGCACGCAACGATAGTCACGAACGGGCACATACCTAGGGAAAGTACTCTACGTACTAGGACTTCTGTCCAAGAATGGTGTCCGCGACGGGAGGGCAATGGTCGAGCAAGCAGGTTTCCCTAGTAAACCTTGTATGGTAAACATACCCAAGCGTGTCCGTATGCACGCAACGATAGTCACGAACGGGCACATACCTAGGGAAAGTACTCTACGTACTAGGACTTCTGTCCAAGAATGGTGTCCGCGACGGGAGGGCAATGGTCGAGCAAGCAGGTTTCCCTAGTAAACCTTGTATGGTAAACATACCCAAGCGTGTCCGTATGCACGCAACGATAGTCACGAACGGGCACATACCTAGGGAAAGTACTCTACGTACTAGGACTTCTGTCCAAGAATGGTGTCCGCGACGGGAGGGCAATGGTCGAGCAAGCAGGTTTCCCTAGTAAACCTTGTATGGTAAACATACCCAAGCGTGTCCGTATGCACGCAACGATAGTCACGAACGGGCACATACCTAGGGAAAGTACTCTACGTACTAGGACTTCTGTCCAAGAATGGTGTCCGCGACGGGAGGGCAATGGTCGAGCAAGCAGGTTTCCCTAGTAAACCTTGTATGGTAAACATACCCAAGCGTGTCCGTATGCACGCAACGATAGTCACGAACGGGCACATACCTAGGGAAAGTACTCTACGTACTAGGACTTCTGTCCAAGAATGGTGTCCGCGACGGGAGGGCAATGGTCGAGCAAGCAGGTTTCCCTAGTAAACCTTGTATGGTAAACATACCCAAGCGTGTCCGTATGCACGCAACGATAGTCACGAACGGGCACATACCTAGGGAAAGTACTCTACGTACTAGGACTTCTGTCCAAGAATGGTGTCCGCGACGGGAGGGCAATGGTCGAGCAAGCAGGTTTCCCTAGTAAACCTTGTATGGTAAACATACCCAAGCGTGTCCGTATGCACGCAACGATAGTCACGAACGGGCACATACCTAGGGAAAGTACTCTACGTACTAGGACTTCTGTCCAAGAATGGTGTCCGCGACGGGAGGGCAATGGTCGAGCAAGCAGGTTTCCCTAGTAAACCTTGTATGGTAAACATACCCAAGCGTGTCCGTATGCACGCAACGATAGTCACGAACGGGCACATACCTAGGGAAAGTACTCTACGTACTAGGACTTCTGTCCAAGAATGGTGTCCGCGACGGGAGGGCAATGGTCGAGCAAGCAGGTTTCCCTAGTAAACCTTGTATGGTAAACATACCCAAGCGTGTCCGTATGCACGCAACGATAGTCACGAACGGGCACATACCTAGGGAAAGTACTCTACGTACTAGGACTTCTGTCCAAGAATGGTGTCCGCGACGGGAGGGCAATGGTCGAGCAAGCAGGTTTCCCTAGTAAACCTTGTATGGTAAACATACCCAAGCGTGTCCGTATGCACGCAACGATAGTCACGAACGGGCACATACCTAGGGAAAGTACTCTACGTACTAGGACTTCTGTCCAAGAATGGTGTCCGCGACGGGAGGGCAATGGTCGAGCAAGCAGGTTTCCCTAGTAAACCTTGTATGGTAAACATACCCAAGCGTGTCCGTATGCACGCAACGATAGTCACGAACGGGCACATACCTAGGGAAAGTACTCTACGTACTAGGACTTCTGTCCAAGAATGGTGTCCGCGACGGGAGGGCAATGGTCGAGCAAGCAGGTTTCCCTAGTAAACCTTGTATGGTAAACATACCCAAGCGTGTCCGTATGCACGCAACGATAGTCACGAACGGGCACATACCTAGGGAAAGTACTCTACGTACTAGGACTTCTGTCCAAGAATGGTGTCCGCGACGGGAGGGCAATGGTCGAGCAAGCAGGTTTCCCTAGTAAACCTTGTATGGTAAACATACCCAAGCGTGTCCGTATGCACGCAACGATAGTCACGAACGGGCACATACCTAGGGAAAGTACTCTACGTACTAGGACTTCTGTCCAAGAATGGTGTCCGCGACGGGAGGGCAATGGTCGAGCAAGCAGGTTTCCCTAGTAAACCTTGTATGGTAAACATACCCAAGCGTGTCCGTATGCACGCAACGATAGTCACGAACGGGCACATACCTAGGGAAAGTACTCTACGTACTAGGACTTCTGTCCAAGAATGGTGTCCGCGACGGGAGGGCAATGGTCGAGCAAGCAGGTTTCCCTAGTAAACCTTGTATGGTAAACATACCCAAGCGTGTCCGTATGCACGCAACGATAGTCACGAACGGGCACATACCTAGGGAAAGTACTCTACGTACTAGGACTTCTGTCCAAGAATGGTGTCCGCGACGGGAGGGCAATGGTCGAGCAAGCAGGTTTCCCTAGTAAACCTTGTATGGTAAACATACCCAAGCGTGTCCGTATGCACGCAACGATAGTCACGAACGGGCACATACCTAGGGAAAGTACTCTACGTACTAGGACTTCTGTCCAAGAATGGTGTCCGCGACGGGAGGGCAATGGTCGAGCAAGCAGGTTTCCCTAGTAAACCTTGTATGGTAAACATACCCAAGCGTGTCCGTATGCACGCAACGATAGTCACGAACGGGCACATACCTAGGGAAAGTACTCTACGTACTAGGACTTCTGTCCAAGAATGGTGTCCGCGACGGGAGGGCAATGGTCGAGCAAGCAGGTTTCCCTAGTAAACCTTGTATGGTAAACATACCCAAGCGTGTCCGTATGCACGCAACGATAGTCACGAACGGGCACATACCTAGGGAAAGTACTCTACGTACTAGGACTTCTGTCCAAGAATGGTGTCCGCGACGGGAGGGCAATGGTCGAGCAAGCAGGTTTCCCTAGTAAACCTTGTATGGTAAACATACCCAAGCGTGTCCGTATGCACGCAACGATAGTCACGAACGGGCACATACCTAGGGAAAGTACTCTACGTACTAGGACTTCTGTCCAAGAATGGTGTCCGCGACGGGAGGGCAATGGTCGAGCAAGCAGGTTTCCCTAGTAAACCTTGTATGGTAAACATACCCAAGCGTGTCCGTATGCACGCAACGATAGTCACGAACGGGCACATACCTAGGGAAAGTACTCTACGTACTAGGACTTCTGTCCAAGAATGGTGTCCGCGACGGGAGGGCAATGGTCGAGCAAGCAGGTTTCCCTAGTAAACCTTGTATGGTAAACATACCCAAGCGTGTCCGTATGCACGCAACGATAGTCACGAACGGGCACATACCTAGGGAAAGTACTCTACGTACTAGGACTTCTGTCCAAGAATGGTGTCCGCGACGGGAGGGCAATGGTCGAGCAAGCAGGTTTCCCTAGTAAACCTTGTATGGTAAACATACCCAAGCGTGTCCGTATGCACGCAACGATAGTCACGAACGGGCACATACCTAGGGAAAGTACTCTACGTACTAGGACTTCTGTCCAAGAATGGTGTCCGCGACGGGAGGGCAATGGTCGAGCAAGCAGGTTTCCCTAGTAAACCTTGTATGGTAAACATACCCAAGCGTGTCCGTATGCACGCAACGATAGTCACGAACGGGCACATACCTAGGGAAAGTACTCTACGTACTAGGACTTCTGTCCAAGAATGGTGTCCGCGACGGGAGGGCAATGGTCGAGCAAGCAGGTTTCCCTAGTAAACCTTGTATGGTAAACATACCCAAGCGTGTCCGTATGCACGCAACGATAGTCACGAACGGGCACATACCTAGGGAAAGTACTCTACGTACTAGGACTTCTGTCCAAGAATGGTGTCCGCGACGGGAGGGCAATGGTCGAGCAAGCAGGTTTCCCTAGTAAACCTTGTATGGTAAACATACCCAAGCGTGTCCGTATGCACGCAACGATAGTCACGAACGGGCACATACCTAGGGAAAGTACTCTACGTACTAGGACTTCTGTCCAAGAATGGTGTCCGCGACGGGAGGGCAATGGTCGAGCAAGCAGGTTTCCCTAGTAAACCTTGTATGGTAAACATACCCAAGCGTGTCCGTATGCACGCAACGATAGTCACGAACGGGCACATACCTAGGGAAAGTACTCTACGTACTAGGACTTCTGTCCAAGAATGGTGTCCGCGACGGGAGGGCAATGGTCGAGCAAGCAGGTTTCCCTAGTAAACCTTGTATGGTAAACATACCCAAGCGTGTCCGTATGCACGCAACGATAGTCACGAACGGGCACATACCTAGGGAAAGTACTCTACGTACTAGGACTTCTGTCCAAGAATGGTGTCCGCGACGGGAGGGCAATGGTCGAGCAAGCAGGTTTCCCTAGTAAACCTTGTATGGTAAACATACCCAAGCGTGTCCGTATGCACGCAACGATAGTCACGAACGGGCACATACCTAGGGAAAGTACTCTACGTACTAGGACTTCTGTCCAAGAATGGTGTCCGCGACGGGAGGGCAATGGTCGAGCAAGCAGGTTTCCCTAGTAAACCTTGTATGGTAAACATACCCAAGCGTGTCCGTATGCACGCAACGATAGTCACGAACGGGCACATACCTAGGGAAAGTACTCTACGTACTAGGACTTCTGTCCAAGAATGGTGTCCGCGACGGTCGGGGAATTGTGTGTTTGACTCAATTACCAAATCCTAGGAACAAACATGTAGTGTATACAAACATTAACATTAACGCGTACGTTTGGGCTGCGCACTCCAAATGGTACACAAATAAGGGTGATTTTATGATCAGACGGACAAAACAAAGGTGGAGAAGACAGTTTTCGGCACGATGTGCACAGAGCTCATTTCGTCGTCCCGGGCGAATGGAAAAACACAAAAATCGCGAGTTTCGCCCTCGGGCTACCGCCCTCGGGCGTATCTTTCTAGGTTTCTGTCTATAAAAGGGCAGGCCAAAAGTTGACCGGTTGAGATAAGCATTTTAAGCATACAAGCACTTTATTGCAACTTTTGACACAAAAACTAGGTACGTACATGTAGATTGTACCAACATGGACATCCATGAACGCGTACGCTCGGGCTGCGCCCTCCGTGTTGTACTTTCCCTGATCGGTACACAATTTTGGTGCATGTGTACCAACATGGACATCCATGAACGCGTACGCTCGGGCTGCGCCCTCCGTGTTGTACTTTCCCTGATCGGTACACAATTTTGGTGCATGTGTACCAACATGGACATCCATGAACGCGTACGCTCGGGCTGCGCCCTCCGTGTTGTACTTTCCCTGATCGGTACACAATTTTGGTGCACGGCTATCCTGACCGGCAACTTGTACCAACATGGACATCCATGAACGCGTACGTAGTGTACTTTCCCTGATCGGTACACAATTTTGGTGCATGTGTACCAACATGGACATCCATGAACGCGTACGCTCGGGCTGCGCCCTCCGTGTTGTACTTTCCCTGATCGGTACACAATTTTGGTGCACGGCTATCCTGACCGGCAACTTGTACCAACATGGACATCCATGAACGCGTACGTAGTGTACTTTCCCTGATCGGTACACAATTTTGGTGCACGGCTATCCTGACCGGCAACTTGTACCAACATGGACATCCATGAACGCGTACGCTCGGGCTGCGCCCTCCGTGTTGTACTTTCCCTGATCGGTACACAATTTTGGTGCACGGCTATCCTGACCGGCAACTTGTACCAACATGGACATCCATGAACGCGTACGCTCGGGCTGCGCCCTCCGTGTTGTACTTTCCCTGATCGGTACACAATTTTGGTGCACGGCTATCCTGACCGGCAACTTGTACCAACATGGACATCCATGAACGCGTACGCTCGGGCTGCGCCCTCCGTGTTGTACTTTCCCTGATCGGTACACAATTTTGGTGCACGGCTATCCTGACCGGCACTAAATCGTCACTTTTCGTCCATAACCTAGGAACGTCGTGTAGGTTTCATTTTTAGTTTGATTCGGTTTAATATGATTGAAAAATACGCTAAGTCCCAGAAATCTGAACTCGATTCGGTTTAATATGATTGAAAAATACGCTAAGTCCCAGAAATCTGAACTCGAATACTTCCTCCATGTTGCGCCAAAAGCTACTGACCAACGCCTAGCTTGAGATTTATAGTTTAATTTCCATTAATAGTTTTGAAAAATACGCTAAGTCCCAGAAATCTGAACTCGAATACTTCCTCCATGTTGCGCCAAAAGCTACTGACCAACGCCTAGCTTGAGACCCATTTATAGTTTAATTTCCATTAATAGTTTTGAAAAATACGCTAAGTCCCAGAAATCTGAACTCGAATACTTCCTCCATGTTGCGCCAAAAGCTACTGACCAACGCCTAGCTTGAGACCCATTAATAGTTTAATTTAAATTAATAGTTTTGAAAAATACGCTAAGTCCCAGAAATCTGAACTCGAATACTTTCTCCATGTGGCGCCAAAAGCTACTGACCAACGCCTAGGTACATGGTTGGTACATGGATTGTATGCATGCAGGCGTACTGCCGTGCTGGACCGGAAAATCGCACTAGCTACTAGAACGTAGAGTAATTC
>NW_024427641.1:0-10000 GCF_017562075.2 Anopheles merus | reverse complement strand
CCGCCCGCTTGTAGCTCTGCGAGCTGCGGGACATGATGGGTACAAAAGATCATGAACCCGGTCTTTTGGTGGGCAAGTTCCAAACCGACTCCTTGCAACCACCGCTCGATCCTCTCCAGGTTAGCCGTTGCTAACGCGCTGACCTGTTCCGTGGTCCTTCCCAAAAATGTGAAGGCCACGTCGTCAGCAAACCCGATGATGTCCGCTCGTAGTCCTTCGAGCGGCAAGCGGAGTAGGTCGTCATACATGACGTTCCACAGTGTTGGTCCTAGAACCGAACCCTGAGGAACGCCAGCAGATACAGTCCTCGACACTACTCCTTCATCCGTATCGTAGTGGAGCGTTCGGCCAATAAAATAGTTCCGCAGCAACGCCTGCAAATAAGGCGGAGTGTTTTTACGCTGCAGAGCTTGGCCGATCGCTGTCCAGTTTGCCGAGTTGAAGGCATTCCGGACGTCCACCGTTACCACCGCACAGAGGCGATCCCCCTTTCGCTTTTTATCAAGAGCGACTTTCCCGTTATCCATCACCCGAGTGATGGCATCCACGGTCGAACGCCCTTTACGGAAACCGTATTGGGCATCCGAAAGTCCCCCAGTGGACTCCAGGTGGGTTGTCAGCCTCCGCTGAATCAACCGCTCCAAAATTTTCCCCAACACACTCAGCAAGCAAATGGGCCGGTATGACGAGGGCTCCCCAGGTGGTTTCCCCGACTTGGTAAGCAGCACCAGTTGCTGCCGCTTCCATGCGTCGGGGAAAGTGCCTGCCTCCAGTAGCTGCTTATAGCTTTTGGCAAAAACGGCAGGAAAAGCCATAATTGCCGCAGCTGCAGCCATATTCGGAATATTGTCGTCCCCGGAGCTTTCTTGGGGTTGAGTGAGCGGGCAATCTCCTTCAACTCTTCCGCCAACTCCTCCTCCGAGACCGGATCCATCGGATCCCCACCTACTTCCGTCTCGGGCCACTCCATCGGGGGACGCTCGGGAAAGAGCTCATTCACGATGAACTGGAGCTTATTAGCATCCCGTTCCATCGGAACCCGAGCTCCTTCCCACTGCTGCTTGCGGATTTGGTACGCAGGGCCAAAGCCGTGCGGTTCCAATTGTTCCGGCAGATCCTGCTTGTGTTGGTCCTTGCTGAGCTTGACGGCCCGTTCCAGGGCAGCGCGTGCGTCCGACTTCATTTGACGCCTTTCCTCGCGCTGCTCCTCGGTCCGGGCCCGGTTGAACCGCCGTTTCATTCCATGAAAATGGCTGCGCAACCGATCAATCTCGGACGTCCACCAATAAACTGGACGCCGGCCCTGTCGCCTTGGGGGTTGTCTAGGCATGGTGCCGTCACAAGCCACCGTAATGGCCTGGGTCAGCTCCTCTGCCGTAGCAACATGCCCAAAAATGTCCTGGTCCCTCAAGATTTCAACGAACAAATCCTTGTCGAAGAATCTTGTGGACCACCTTCCCCCATTCACTGCTGAGTGTCCCACGTTATTGGCACGCTGTCTCGGAACCCTGCCGACCACAAACTTAATAGTATTGTGGTCACTTGGGGTTTCGTCACAAACGCGCCAATTATTTTCCCCTACCAAAGAAGGGCTGCAAAACGACACGTCCACTATGGAGTTGCGGCCATTTCCCCCCATCCAAGTGCTCTGGTTGCCCTGGTTTAGGAGAACCAATCCCAAAGCGGCCGCCGCGTCCATCACAACTCCCCCCCTAGATACCCTTTCCCCATCGTTTGGCCTCCGCTCCATCCCCCATGCACCTGACCAGGCGTTTACGTCACCCCCGATCACGGTGTCCCGATTCCGTGGGAGTACAGACACAATTTCGGTCCATTTGCGTTTGTATTCCTCGACAGTCAAATCGGAACCCACGGGTGGTAGGTAAACGGAGCAGAAAACAATTCCCCGCATCTCGACCACAACGAAGTCCTCGCGTTGGTTGTCAATGATGCGCTGAAAAGGATAATCCCCAACTGATACCACTGCAACCCGGCCAGTGGTATCGGTAACCCAATTGCTGTTATTACTCGGCACCCAATAGGGGTCCGAGAGAATCAAAATATCACAACCCTCGGCACGAGCACTTTGCAAAAGCAAGTCTTGTGCCATTTGGTCATGATTGAGGTTCTGTTGGAACACTCTAATCATGACTGGGCTGTGGGGTTACCTTTCCAAAGTAGCGGCAACTGCGCTGGCCCAGCGAGTGCCCGATTGCATCCGGGCCCTGGCATCCCAAGCACTTCCGCTCCCTAGTGCACGGACCCTCGTGCTTATCTTCTGCGCAACGGTGGCATTTGCTACTACGGTCCTTGCCACGGCAGCGGGCAGCAGTATGCCCGTATTCGTAGCACCGGTAGCATTGCCGCCGGCGTTCCAATAGCCGAAGCCTGCAGCATTTGCTGAAACCAACCGTGTACTGCCTCGCAAGGGCCTGGTCGGTGACCGCTATTGCTGGGCAATCGAAAAATGCGACCAACGTACCGTAATGCGTTTTTACGGTCGTGATTTGGTCGCTGAAAATTTCAACGCCCAACGCGGCACTCATTTCCGAAGAAATTTCTTCGGATGAAGTGCCAGGCGGAATGTTGGTGCAGTTCACCCGCACTGAGGGTGTCCGCGGTCGGCATTTGGCTTTGCCGTCAAGAGCTTTGGACACCTCTCTCCAAAGGGTCATCGTTTCCTGGTGCGACAATGGTGCTAATTCCAGGAGTAGATGACCCTTGAAGTTTGTGCGGATTCTCTGCACATCCTCCTTTTTCACCGTTTCCCTAAGGATTGGCATCATGTCCGCGTACTTGAATCCCCCAATTGATTCAAGTTCAATAGCGTTTGGCATTCTGCCGGCCCTGGGATTAAAGGCAGGTGCCGGCTTTTGCTTGGGTTGGGAAGCAGAAGGTTGGGTATTTGCGGCGAGGCTGGCTGCTTGCTCAGCTTCACGCTGCTTCTTCCTCTTCCTCCTCTCCCGGCGCACGGCAGTCTTCCCTTTACCGTCCGCCATTCTTGCGCCCCCTCTTGCCCCCCTTGTGGTCCAGATCCCTGGTCACTTGAAAAAATTTCCCCTGCCAACGGTTCCTCTGCCGCAACAACCTTACTATTTTCCCCCTTCCCACCCTTTCCCTTTTTCTTGCTATTTTTCCCTCCTTGACCTGCCAACTGTTGTCCCTGTTCCTTATTTCCTGCTGTCTTGGCCTCGTTTTCCCTAACTATTATGTCATACATCTCCCGCATGATTCCCCCAAAAACAGTGAAGAATTTGGTGACGTCCGACTCATTCAAGGGAATGGAACCCGGTTGCTGCTCCTGATTAGGGCCTGCCAAAGGCCCCAAGTCTTGCTCCACAACCGGATCCTCCACCAAAAGATCCTCTGTTCCCGTTCCCACATCAATTCCTGACCCGGCCTCCCCTAGCCAAAATGCTGGAAGGTTGTGCAACAGGGCCAATACTGAGCCTATACGCTGTTCCCAATCAGAAAATTGGGGCGTTTTTGCTAAAATAGCCCTGTGCTTCACGGTGTCCCTGATAAACAGCATGAGCTCATGTTTTGCTTTTTGCAATGGGCCCATGGGATTGGAATCTGCTGGATATGCAGTTGCGAAAAATTTCCTGTCATATGTTTGCCCTGCCTTGGAACCCTCCCCTTGGCTGTCTTCCGCGATCTGCGGGAGAACAGATACCCTTTTTGCTTTCCCCTCCACCTCTACCGAAGAAGCTCTTCGTAGGGCAGGTGCCATCGCCTTGGGGGCTATCAGCTGGTTTGTTGATGCCCGTCTACCAAAGCTGGTGGCCGAAGCCTTAGACGGGGACATCGTTCCCAGTGAGCTACGGCGGGTGGAATATCTACTGGTTCCTGCCTTTGAGGGACTATTTCTACGAAGTAAAGTGGAGCGTGTATTCATCACCATTTTTCTACCGTTAATTTCTATGGTTAATTTCTATGGAGTTATTTATGACTGTCTACTGATTTTCTAAAGGGACTGGCAAAATTTTAATTAATTGATTGAATAATTTAGGCTACTTTGGGATGATGTAACTACGGAGTGTCGATTCAGGAGGGATTTTAATGTTATTTATGATAATTAAGAAGGAAAATTAAAATAATTGTCGTGTTTTGACGCGAGATTTCAATAGATTTCGCGCTGTATATAAACTGTCAATAGTTTTTTTGTCGGTGTTATTGAACGTTTAATGTAAATGTCAGTCACGTAATTAATTAATTTGTCAGGCCTGATTAAGTGTCAATTGAACAAATTATTATTGGTTGTCAATTGTCTAGGGTCAATTGTCAAAGGTCGAAAATTTAATGTCACGTTTGTTATTAAATTAAACAGAAGCTATTTTAAAAATTATAATATTGTAACAAACAAGGAAATTTAAATTTAATTTAGCAAGATTAGTCATAAATGAATAGCATCAATTATTTAAATGTCAAAGAATACATTGAGAGAGTGTATAAGGTAATTTCGATTGGATTTAAGTTAAATAAAAGTGAAGGGGGCTCTTTTTTTTTTTTGAGTGGTAAGAAGGGGGGAAGGAATTCCGATAATTATTTTATAAGGTATCAAGCTTAATAAATTGAAAATTAAGATTGTTTTATTTAAAAAGCTGTCAGTCTATTTAATGTCAATGTCAGGTGTAAAAAAGATGTCAGAATTGTTTATTGTCAAATGAAAATGACGTTTTATGTCAAGAGTGCTGATATAAATCTAACCAAACGGTTTAATTAAATATGAAGATGTTAGAAATCGGCAAGGAATTAATAATAATTAATTTAAATCGAATATAATTTCTATGTGGATATTTAAAAGAAATGTTTCAACTGTTATGATGATTATTCAAAAAATTAGGAGTTTAATTTAAAATTTCTATTGTCAATCAAGTGATTTTGGATATTAATAATGTAAATATGTTAATTATTAAGGATGCCAGCAAAAAATTTATTTATATGAATTATTTTAATTTAATAATTTAGAATTTTTAAGCAAAAGTGAGTTAAATTTAAATTAAATGTTTGAATATTATTAAATTTTTCCGTTACGACTGTTAATTAATTTAAGTAATAACTGTCAACCAATTTAAATGTCGAGCGACGTCAATTGTCAGAAATATTGAGCTGTCAATTTGATAATGTGTCAACGTTTGATGTCAAGTGGTCAGCTGTTAATTTGATAATGTAAATAAATCTATTTAATTAATTTAAAAACTATTCAAATCGAAAAACTAATTTATTTTTTAATAAACATGCAGAGGACCGGGATGAAAATAATAACTACGTGATTAAATAAATTTCTATTTGGAAATGAATTTAGATTGAAACTAATGTCAAGTGGAATTAATATTGGGTGTGAAGGGAAATGATTTAAATGGCTTGTAATGGAAATTATGCTTAAAAATGATGAAGCAATGAAATTAAAAGCAAGAATATATATTTGTGTATTATTGCGCTGAAGGCGATGTCAATATATTATTAATTGAATGACTTGTTTAAATAATATATATTTGTTTATATATTTATAAAGAATAAAATAATATTTAAATGATTTAATTGAAATAAAATTGCCAACGGAAAGTAACTGAACTAGTGTAAATATTATTATTATCGCGGAAGGCTTGGTGTATTAAATATAATTCTTCAGAATTTTAGTTATTTCAAAATTTTGAGATTTGAATGAAATGAATGAAATGAATGAAATTTAGGAATGCTTAAAAGTGACAAACTACGTGAGGAGACGTGTGTGCTTCAACGTTACAGGTAAAATGGGAATTTTCCCCCGTTCTATTTTGGCTATGCTACGGGTTACAGGTAAAATGGGTTTCCGGTCACCTAGCTCTATGCTCCGTTATTGGAGATTATTTTGTTAGCTTTACGAGAGTTTTGAAATTTTGTTAGGATGGATACTTTAAATTTAAATATTCAGTTCTACTTTGAATGAATATAATGATAAGCAAAGCAATAATAAAATAGGATTTAGTTTAAATTGAATATGAGGTCTGCATGGATAATTAAAATATTGAGTCAACTAATATAAGAATTATTTATGGAGTATGGCTTTAAAAGTATTAATTGATTTTTAATCTTTTGTTATTGTTTATTAAATCGTTCTTGTGGGATCGGGCCGGCAGATAAAAGTAGTAAAGTATTTAATGAAAGTATTTAAGAACCCTTGAGTAAAAGTGAGTTTATTTAATTTAAATGTTGAGTATAATTAATTAATCAATTGCAAGTGTCAAATTATTTAATTTAATGTCAAAATGGTATGGGGCTTTAATATAAATCTTTTAAATTATTGCTCAACTTTCCAAATAAGAAATATTAATTATTATAAGACATGCAAACAACCGGGGAAAAAAAAGCTACGTGATTTAATGAACTTCTACTTGTTAAGGGGTTTTGGATGGAGAGAACGTATTGTCAATAATTAAAAAGGTGGAGAATTGTAATTTAGCAAACGAGTTATTAAAATTGAATTATAAATTAATTTATATTAAGTAGGAAGATGTATTAAGAAATTAAATTGATGGTTTAAATGAAAGTTTGCTATGGCAATAATGAAGCAATGAATTAAAATTGAGATTTTTTATATTTGATGTATTTCGCTTAAGGCGTTTTTAATATTTTTTGTTTATTTGAAAAACTTATTTAAATCAATAATAATTTGAAAGAATGAATTAATATTAAAAGAATTTTAATTGAAATAACTTGCCGACGGAAAGGAATTGAACTAGTGTAAATAAATTATTATAGCGGAAGGCTTCGTATGTGTTGATTTAATTCTTTGGAGTTTAAATTATTTAAATATTTGTGATTTGAATTAAATGAATGAAATGAATGAAGTTTAGGAATGCTTAAACCGGGAGAAAAGGAGTAAATACGTGATTTAATAAATTTCTACTTGTAAAGGGTTATGGATTGGGAGAACGTATTGCCATTAATTTAAAAAGTGAAGAATTGTAATTTAGCAACTGAGTTTGTTAAATTGAATTTTGACGTAATTTATATTAAGTTTTAAGATGTATATAAGAATTCAGATCGATTGTAGAGTGAAATTAAATTGATGGTTTGAAATTGAAGTATGCTATTGCAATAATGAGGCAATGTATTAAAGAGGAATTTATTTAATTTTGCTGTATTGTGTTTAAGGCGGTTTAATTAATTTTAATAAAGAGACTTGTTTAAATGAAGATATTTTTGTATTAATATTTGAATATAATAATAAATATTTATATATTTTAAGTTAAGATAAAATTTCCAACGGAAAGTAACTGGACTGGTTTAATTATTATTATCGCGGAAGGCTTTGTATGTGTTAATTTAATTCTTCAGAGTTAAAGTTATTTCAAAATTTTGAGATTTGAATGAAATGAATGAAATGAATGAAATTTAGGAATGCTTAAAAGTGACAAACTACGTGAGGAGACGTGTGTGCTTCAACGTTACAGGTAAAATGGGAATTTTCCCCCGTTCTATTTGGCTATGCTACGGGTTACAGGTAAAATGGGTTTCCGGTCACCTTGCTCTATGCTCCGTTATTGGAGATTATTTTGTTAGCTTTACGAGAGTTTTGAAATTTTGTTAGGATGGATTTTGAAATTTAAATGTTAGCTCTACTGGGTTTGGAATTATTCTACTTTACGAATGGTGGTTTGAATTATTTATGTCATATATTTTTGCCTATTTCTACTGTTAGTTTTATATTTAATATGAAATTTAATGCTGAGGGGGAGAAAGAATCGAAATAAGAAAATAAATGCAGTTTTATATAATAATGGTTTAGTTGGGGAACTAATTGAGATTTGGTTAGGTTGTGAATGGGATTTCAAATTCTACACTATAAAAATTAAAAATTTGCCGGTTTGAAAACTCTCGATGTTTCTCGTCGCTGGAACAGATGGAACCGGGAGTCTCGAACACAACACACACTTAGCACAAGTATTCTCGTGGACCGCTCAACGAAAGCTTATTTGCAGAAGGCTTAATTAATTAATTTATTAATTGAACGCAGAAGGCGATGCTAATAATAATTGTCTTATAGGATTTTGAATAATTGTTTTTTTTTGCAGAGGGCAATTTAATTCAATAAATAATTTGCTGAAGGCTTATGTAATTGATTTGGTTTATTTAAGGCAAACAGTTTATTTTATAATGTTATTAATTTATAATAAATTGTGAAGTATTTTGCAGAAGGCAACTATTGAAAATAATTTTGTTCCAACGCTGAAGGCGATGCTAATTTCCCAATGGGAAAAAAAGGATTTAAAAAAAAGGCAAATTAAATTAATTGATTTTAATTAAATCAAATGCAGAAGGCTTATGGCAATCGGAGCAGTCAACACGAGAACACTGCACTTCACTTTTCACACACACACACTAGTGATTCCGGCCGAAGTCTCAACGAATGCTTGATGCAGAAGGTTTAATTTAAAATAAGACGCTGAAGGCGATGCTTTACTTTTAATTTATTTTAATTGGCAAGTGAATTTAATTATAAAATTTAAACTAGGTTAATTAAATGGTTTGAAAAGGTATTTAAGCGCTGAGGGCGATTCTAATAAGCAATCAAATGAATTTTTTGTGAATAATTATAAGTGCAAAAGGCTAAATAATTAATTAAAATATATTTGTTTTAGTTGCAGAAGGCAATTCTATTTATTTAATTTAATATACTTGATTATTTATTTATTTGTTTGCAGAAGGCACTTGGTAAAGACGCTGAAGGCGATGCTAAATTCCCGACGGCAAATGTGGGTTTGTAGAATTAAATTAAAATTGCAGAAGGCTTAGAACAAAAAGCAATCGGAGTTATCAAAACACGGAATCACTTCACTTTAACCACACACACACAACACTAGTGATTCCGGCCGAAGTCGTCGACGAAAGCTGTTTTTTTTAATGAAAGCGCTGAAGGCGTTACAAAATGATATTGCTTAAGGCACTTTTTTTTAAAAAAATTTATAATCAATTGATTTGCAGAAGGCTTCAATTTATTTTCTTCACTGAAGGTGATTCTAAATAAATTTAATTAGTAAAATTAATCAATTTTAAATGCTGAAGGCTTATTTAAAACAAGGTTTATTAATGGGACCTGAAGGTGATGCTAATTTAAATTGGGAGTAAGTTAAATATTTAAATAAAATCCACAAAAGGCAGTTAAATGGAAAACGCTGAAGGCGATGCTAATTTCCGCACGAAAAATGTGGGTTTATTGAATAAATGATTAATTGCAGAAGGCTTAATGCAAAGGGCGATCGGAGTTATCAAGACACGGAATCACTTCACTTCACTTTTTCACACACACACACAACACACACTAGTGATTCCGGCCGAAGTCGTCAACGAGAGCTTATTTAAAAAAGATGCGCAGAAGGCGATGCTAAATTTATTTAATTGCTTAAGGCACTTTTAAATAAAATAATCGAAAGAAAATTATTAATTTATATATAAATATGCAGAAGGCTTTCTCTTTTGTAATACACTGAAGGTGATTCTAATATATTAAACAAGGCAATTTAAATCTTTGTTATGCAGAAGGCTTTTAAAAATAAATGATAATAATTGGCACTGAAGGTGATGCTAATTGTAATTAATGGAAGTTAAAGAACTAGATATTAAAAAAAATAAAATCGCAAAATGCAGTAATTCAAACGCTGAAGGCGATGCTAATTTCCGACGGCAAATGTGGGTTTTTTTGAATTATTATTTTTTGCAGAAGGCTTAACAAAAATGGCAATCGGAGTTATCAAGACACGGAATCACTTCACTTCACTCCACGTGGCACTTACAGTACCGGTTAACAATTCCAAAGCTTAATTATTTTAAAATTTTAAATTGCAAATATGCCGACGGAAAAAAGCCGATGGCAAAAAATAAAATTTATTTTAATACACAGAAGGTGATGCTAAAATGCCGACGAGGAAAAAAGCCGACGGCAAAAAGAAATAATAAAATACACAGAAGGTGATGCTAAAATGCCGACGGGAAAAAAAGCCGACGGCAAAATAAA
>NW_024427640.1:0-117036 GCF_017562075.2 Anopheles merus | reverse complement strand
CATAAATCTATGCTGCGGAGGCTCTGTAGCATAAATTTATGCTCTATGTTGTCCAGACAGCATAAATCTATGTTGCGGAGGCTCTGTAGCATAAATTTATGCTCTATGTTGTCCAGACAGCATAAATCTATGCTGCGAGGCTCTGTAGCATAAATTTATGCTCTATGTTGTCCAGACAGCATAAATCTATGCTGCGGAGGCTCTGTAGCATAAATTTATGCTCTATGTTGTCCAGACAGCATAAATCTATGCTGCGGAGGCTCTGTAGCATAAATTTATGCTCTATGTTGTCCAGACAGCATAAATCTATGCGTGGAGGCTCTGTAACATAAATTTATGTTCTAGGTTGTCCAACAGCATAAATCTATGTTGCAAAGGCTTTGTAGCATAAATCTATGTTGCGGAGGCTCTGTAGCATAAATTTATGCTCTATGTTGTCCAGACAGCATAAATCTATGCTGCGGAGGCTCTGTAGCATAAATTTATTCTATGTTGTCCAGACAGCATAAATCTATGTTGCGGAGGCTCTGTAGCATAAATTATGCTCTATGTTGTCCAGACAGCATAAATCTATGTTGCGGAGGCTCTGTAGCATAAATTTATGCTCTATGTGTCCAGACAGCATAAATCTATGCTGCGGAGGCTCTGTAGCATAAATTATGCTCTATGTTGTCCAGACAGCATAAATCTATGTTGCGGGAGGCTCTGTAGCATAAATTATGCTCTATGTTGTCCAGACAGCATAAATCTATGTTGCGGAGGCTCTGTAGCATAAATTTATGCTCTATGTTGTCCAGACAGCATAAATCTATGTTGCGGAGGCTCTGTAGCATAAATTATGCTCTATGTTGTCCCAGACAGCATAAATCTATGCTGCGGAGGCTCTGTAGCATAAATTATGCTGCTCTATGTTGTCCAGACAGCATAAATCTATGCTGCGGAGGCTCTGTAGCATAAATTTATGCTCTAGTTGTCCAGACAGCATAAATCTATGCTGCGGAGGCTCTGTAGCATAAATTTATGCTCTATGTTGTCCAGACAGCATAAATCTATGTCGGAGGCTCTGTAGCATAAATTTATGCTCTATGTTGTCCAGACAGCATAAATCTATGCTGCGGAGGGCTCTGTAGCATAAATTTATGCTCTATGTTGTCCAGACAGCATAAATCTATGCTGCGGAGGCTCTGTAGCATAAATTTATGCTCTATGTTGTCCAGACAGCATAAATCTATGCTGCGGAGGCTCTGTAGCATAAATTTATGCTCTATGTTGTCCAGACAGCATAAATCTATGCTGCGGAGGCTCTGTAGCATAAATTTATGCTCTATGTTGTCCAGACAGCATAAATCTATGTTGCAAGGCTCTGTAGCATAAATTATGCTCTATGTTGTCCAGACAGCATAAATCTATGTTGCGGAGGCTCTGTAGCATAAATTTATGCTCTATGTTGTCAAGACAGCATAAATCTATGTTGCGGAGGCTCTGTAGCATAAATTTAAGCCTTATGTTGTCCAGACAGCATAAATCTATGTTGCGGAGGCTCTGTAGCATAAATTTATGCTCTATGTTGTCCAGACAGCATAAATCTATGCTGCGGAGGCTCTGTAGCATAAATTTATGCTCTATGTTGTCCAGACAGCATAAATCTATGTTGCGGAGGCTCTGTAGCATAAATTATGCTCTATGTTGTCCAGACAGCATAAATCTATGTTGCGGAGGCTCTGTAGCATAAATTATGCTCTATGTTGTCCAGACAGCATAAATCTATGCTGCGGAGGCTCGTAGCATAAATTTATGCTCTATGTTGTCCAGACAGCATAAATCTATGTTGCGGAGGCTCTGTAACATAAATTTATGCTCTATGTTGTCCAGACAGCATAAATCTATGTTTGGAGGCTCTGTAGCATAAATTTATGCTCTATGTTGTCCAGACAGCATAAATCTATGCTGCGGAGGCTCTGTAGCATAAATTTATGCTCTATGTTGTCCAGACAGCATAAATCTATGCTGCGGAGGCTCTGTAGCATAAATTTATGCTCTATGTTGTCCAGACAGCATAAATCTATGTTGCAAAGGCTTTGTAGCATAAAATCTATGTTGCAAAGGATTGTAGCATAAAATTATGCTCTATGTTGTCCAGACAGCAAAAATCTATGCTGCGGAGGCTCTGTAAATAATTTATGCTCTATGTTGTCCAACCAGCATAAATCTATGTTGCAAAGGTTTGTAGCATAAATCTATGTTGCGGAGGATTTGTAGCATAAATTTATGCTCTATGTTGTCCAGACAGCATAAATCTATGCTGCGGAGGCTCTGTAGCATAAATTTATGCTCTATGTTGTCCAGGCAGCAAAAATCTATGTTGCGGAGGCTCTTAACATAAATTTATGTTCTATGTTGTCCAACCAGCATAAATCTATGTTGCAAAGGCTGTTGTAGCATAAATCTATAATGCAAAGGATTTGTAGCATAAATTTATGCTCTATGTTGTCCAGACAGCATAAATCTATGCTGCGGAGGCTCTGTAGCATAAATTTATGCTCTATGTTGTCCAGACAGCATAAATCTATGCTGCGGAGGCTCTGTAGCATAAATTTATGCTCTATGTTGTCCAGACAGCATAAATCTATGTTGCGGAGGCTCTGTAGCATAAATTTATGCTCTATGTTGTCCAGACAGTATAAATCTATGCTGCGGAGGCTCTGTAGCATAAATTTATGCTCTATGTTGTCCAGACAGCACAAATCTATGCTGCGGAGGCTCTGTAGCATAAATTTATGCTCTATGTTGTCCAGACAGCATAAATCTATGCTGCGGAGGCTCTGTAGCATAAATTTATGCTCTATGTTGTCCAGACAGCATAAATCTATGCTGCGGAGGGCTCTTTAACATAAATTTATGTTCTATGTTGTCCACCAGCATAAATCTATGTTGCAAAGGCTTGTAGCATAAATCTATGTTGCGGAGGCTCTGTAGCATAAATATGCTCTATGTTGTCCAGACAGCATAAATCTATGCTGCGGAGGCTCTGTAGCATAAATTTATGCTCTATGTTGTCCAGACAGCATAAATCTATGTTGCGGAGGCTCTGTAGCATAAATTATGCTCTATGTTGTCCAGACAGCATAAATCTATGTTGCGGAGGTCTGTAGCATAAATTTATGCTCTATGTTGTCCAGACAGCATAAATCTATGCTGCGGAGGCTCTGTAGCATAAATTTATGCTCTATGTTGTCCAGACAGCATAAATCTATGTGCGGAGGCTCTGTAGCATAAATTTATGCTCTATGTTGTCCAGACAGCATAAATCTATGTTGCGGAGGCTCTGTAGCATAAATTTATGCTCTATGTTGTCCAGACAGCATAAATCTATGTGCGGAGGCTCTGTAGCATAAATTTATGCTCTATGTTGTCCAGACAGCATAAATCTATGTTGCGGAGGCTCTGTAGCATAAATTTATGCTCTATGTTGTCCAGACAGCATAAATCTATGCTGCGGAGGCTCTGTAGCATAAATTTATGCTCTATGTTGTCCAGACAGCATAAATCTATGCTGCGGAGGCTCTGTAGCATAAATTTATGCTCTATGTTGTCCAGACAGCATAAATCTATGCTGCGGAGGCTCTGTAGCATAAATTTATGCTCTATGTTGTCCAGACAGCATAAATCTATGCTGCGGAGGCTCTGTAGCAAATTTATGCTCTATGTTGTCCAGACAGCATAAATCTATGCTGCGGAGGCTCTGTAGCATAAATTTATGCTCTATGTTGTCCAGACAGCATAAATCTATGCTGCGGAGGCTCTGTAGCAAAATTTATGCTCTATGTTGTCCAGACAGCATAAATCTATGCTGCGGAGGCTCTGTAGCATAAATTTATGCTCTATGTTGTCCAGACAGCATAAATCTATGTTGCAAGGCTTTGTAGCATAAATTATGCTCTATGTTGTCCAGACAGCATAAATCTATGTTGCGGAGGCTCTGTAGCATAAATTTATGCTCTATGTTGTCCAGACAGCATAAATCTATGTTGCGGAGGCTCTGTAGCATAAATTTATGCTTATGTTGTCCAGACAGCATAAATCTATGTTGCGGAGGCTCTGTAGCATAAATTTATGCTCTATGTTGTCCAGACAGCATAAATCTATGCTGGGAGGCTCTGTAGCATAAATTTATGCTCTATGTTGTCCAGACAGCATAAATCTATGCTGCGGAGGCTCTGTAGCATAAATTTATGCTCTATGTTGTCCAACAGCAAAATCTATGTGCGGAGGCTCTGTAGCATAAATTTATGCTCTATGTTGTCCAGACAGCATAAATCTATGCTGCGGAGGCTCTGTAGCATAAATTTATGCTCTATGTTGTCCAGACAGCATAAATCTATGCTGCGGAGGCTCTGTAGCATAAATTTATGCTCTATGTTGTCCAGACAGCCAAATCTATGTGCGGAGGCTCTGTAGCATAAATTTATGCTCTATGTTGTCCAGACAGCATAAATCTATGCTGCGGAGGCTCTGTAGCATAAATTTATGCTCTATGTGTCCAGACAGCATAAATCTATGCTGCGGAGGCTCTGTAGCATAAATTTATGCTCTATGTTGTCCAACAGCATAAATCTATGTTGCAAAGGCTTTGTACAGCATAAATCTATGTTGCGGAGGCTCTGTAGCATAAATTATGCTCTATGTTGTCCAGACAGCATAAATCTATGTTGCGGAGGCTCTTTAAATAAATTTATGTTCTATGTTGTCAACCAGCATAATCTATGTTGCGGAGGCTTGTAGCATAAATCTATGTTGCAAAAGGATTTGTAGCATAAATTTATGCTCTATGTTGTCCAGACAGCATAAATCTATGCTGCGGAGGCTCTGTAGCATAAATTTATGCTCTATGTTGTCAAGCAGCATAAATCTATGTTGCGGAGGCTCTTTAACATAAATTTATGTTCTATGTTGTCCAACCAGCATAAATCTATGTTGCAAAGGCTTTGTAGCATAAATCTATGTGCAAAGGATTTGTAGCATAAATTTATGCTCTATGTTTCCAGACAGCATAAATCTATGCTGCGGAGGCTCTGTAGCATAAATTTATGCTCTATGTTGTCCAGACAGCATAAATCTATGCTGCGGAGGCTCTGTAGCATAAATTTATGCTCTATGTTGTCCAGACAGCATAAATCTATGTTGCGGAGGCTCTGTAGCATAAATTTGCTCTATGTTGTCCAGACAGCATAAATCTATGCTGCGAGGCTCTGTAGCATAAATTTATGCTCTATTTGTCCAGACAGCATAAATCTATGCTGCGGAGGCTCTGTAGCATAAATTTATGCTCTATGTTGTCCAGACAGCATAAATCTATGCTGCGGAGGCTCTGTAGCATAAATTTATGCTCTATGTTGTCCAGACAGCATAAATCTATGCTGCGGAGGCTCTGTAACATAAATTTATGTCTATGTTGTCCAACAGCATAAATCTATGTTGCAAAGCCTTTGTAGCATAAATCTATGTTGCGGAGGCTCTGTAGCATAAATTTATGCTCTATGTTGTCCAGACAGCATAAATCTATGCTGCGGAGGCTCTGTAGCATAAATTTATGCTCTATGTTGTCCAGACAGCATAAATCTATGCTGCGGAGGCTCTGTAGCATAAATTTATGCTCTATGTTGTCCAGACAGCATAAATCTATGCTGCGGAGGCTCTGTAGCATAAATTTATGCTCTATGTTGTCCAGACAGCATAAATCTATGCTGCGGAGGCTCTGTAGCATAAATTTATGCTCTATGTTGTCCAGACAGCATAAATCTATGTGCGGAGGCTCTGTAGCATAAATTTATGCTCTATGTTGTCCAGACAGCATAAATCTATGCTGCGGAGGCTCTGTAGCATAAATTTATGCTCTATGTTGTCCAGACAGCATAAATCTATGCTGCGGAGGCTCTGTAGCATAAATTTATGCTCTATGTTGTCCAGACAGCATAAATCTATGCTGCGGAGGCTCTGTAGCATAAATTTATGCTCTATGTTGTCCAGACAGCATAAATCTATGCTGCGGAGGCTCTGTAGCATAAATTTATGCTCTATGTTGTCCAGACAGCATAAATCTATGCTGCGGAGGCTCTGTAGCATAAATTTATGCTCTATGTTGTCCAGACAGCATAAATCTATGCTGCGGAGGCTCTGTAGCATAAATTTATGCTCTATGTTGTCCAGACAGCATAAATCTATGCTGCGGAGGCTCTGTAGCATAAAATTATGCTCTATGTTGTCCAGACAGCATAAATCTATGCTGCGGAGGCTCTGTAGCATAAATTTATGCTCTATGTTGTCCAGACAGCATAAATCTATGCTGCGGAGGCTCTGTAGCATAAATTTATGCTCTATGTTGTCCAGACAGCATAAATCTATGCTGCGGAGGCTCTGTAGCATAAATTTATGCTCTATGTTGTCCAGACAGCATAAATCTATGTTGCGGAGGCTCTGTAGCATAAATTTATGCTCTATGTTGTCCAGACAGCATAAATCTATGTTGCGGAGGCTCTGTAGCATAAATTTATGCTCTATGTTGTCCAGACAGCATAAATCTATGTTGCGGAGGCTCTGTAGCATAAATTTATGCTCTATGTTGTCCAGACAGCATAAATCTATGTTGCGGAGGCTCTGTAGCATAAATTTATGCTCTATGTTGTCCAGACAGCATAAATCTATGCTGCGGAGGCTCTGTAGCATAAATTTATGCTCTATGTTGTCCAGACAGCATAAATCTATGTTGCGGAGGCTCTGTAGCATAAATTATGCTCTATGTTGTCCAACAGCAAAATCTATGTTGCGGAGGCTCTGTAGCATAAATTTATGCTCTATGTTGTCCAGACAGCATAAATCTATGCTGCGGAGGCTCTGTAGCATAAATTTATGCTCTATGTTGTCCAGACAGCATAAATCTATGTTGCGGAGGCTCTGTAGCATAAATTTATGCTCTATGTTGTCCAGACAGCATAAATCTATGCTTGGAGGCTCTGTAGCATAAATTTATGCTCTATGTTGTCCAGACAGCATAAATCTATGCTGCGGAGGCTCTGTAGCATAAATTTATGCTCTATGTTGTCCAGACAGCATAAATCTATGCTGCGGAGGCTCTGTAACATAAATTTATGTTCTATGTTGTCCAACCAGCATAAATCTATGTTGCAAAGGCTTTGTAGCATAAATCTATGTTGCAAAGGATTTGTAGCATAAATTTATGCTCTATGTTGTCCAGACAGCATAAATCTATGCTGCGGAGGCTCTGTAGCATAAATTATGCTCTATGTTGTCCAGACAGCATAAATCTATGTTGCGGAGGCTCTGTAGCATAAATTTATGCTCTATGTTGTCCAGACAGCATAAATCTATGCTGCGGAGGCTCTGTAGCATAAATTTATGCTCTATGTTGTCCAGACAGCATAAATCTATGCTGCGGAGGCTCTGTAGCATAAATTTATGCTCTATGTTGTCCAGACAGCATAAATCTATGCTGCGGAGGCTCTGTAGCATAAATTTATGCTCTATGTTGTCCAGACAGCATAAATCTATGCTGTGGAGGCTCTTTAACATAAATTTATGTTCTATGTTGTCCAACCAGCATAAATCTATGTTGCGGAGGCTTTGTAGCATAAATCTATGTTGCAAAGGATTTGTAGCATAAATTTATGCTCTATGTTGTCCAGACAGCATAAATCTATGCTGCGGAGGCTCTGTAGCATAAATTTATGCTCTATGTTGTCCAGACAGCATAAATCTATGTTGCGGAGGCTCTTTAACATAAATTTATGTTCTATGTTGTCCAACCAGCATAAATCTATGTTGCAAAGGCTTTGTAGCATAAATCTATGTTGCAAAGGATTTGTAGCATTAATTTTTGCTCTATGTTTTCCAGACAGCATAAATCTATGCTGCGGAGGCTCTGTATCATAAATTTATGCTCTATGTTGTCCATACAGCATAAATCTATGCTGCGGAGGCTCTGTAGCATAAATTTATGCTCTATGTTGTCCAGACAGCATAAATCTATGTTGCGGAGGCTCTGTAGCATAAATTTTGCTCCATGTTGTCCAGACAGTATAAATCTATGCTGCGAAGGCTCTGTAGCATAAATTTATGCTCTTTGTTGTCCAGACAGCACAAATCTATGCTGCGGAGGCTCTGTAGCATAAATATGCTCTATGTTGTCCAGACAGCATAAATTATGTTGCGGAGGCTCTGTAACATAAATTATGCTCTATGTTGTCCAGACAGCATAAATCTATGTTGCGGAGGCTCTGTAGCATAAATTTATGCTCTATGTTGTCCAGACAGCATAAATCTATGTTGCGGAGGCTCTGTAGCATAAATTTATGCTCTATGTTGTCCAGACAGCATAAATCTATGTTGCGGAGGCTCTGTAGCATAAATTTATGCTCTATGTTGTCCAGACAGCATAAATCTATGCTGCGGAGGCTCTGTAGCATAAATTTATGCTCTATGTTGTCCAGACAGCATAAATCTATGCTGCGGAGGCTCTGTAGCATAAATTTATGCTCTATGTTGTCCAGACAGCAAATCTATGCTGCGGAGGCTCTGTAGCATAAATTTATGCTCTATGTTGTCCAGACAGCATAAATCTATGCTGCGGAGGCTCTGTAGCATAAATTTATGCTCTATGTTGTCCAGACAGCATAAATCTATGCTGCGGAGGCTCTGTAGCATAAATTTATGCTCTATGTTGTCCAGACAGCATAAATCTATGCTGCGGAGGCTCTGTAGCATAAATTTATGCTCTATGTTGTCCAGACAGCATAAATCTATGCTGCGGAGGCTCTGTAGCATAAATTTATGCTCTATGTTGTCCAGACAGCATAAATCTATGTTGCAAAGGCTTTGTAGCATAAATTTATGCTCTATGTTGTCCAGACAGCATAAATCTATGTTGCGGAGGCTCTGTAGCATAAATTTATGCTCTATGTTGTCCAGACAGCATAAATCTATGTTGCGGAGGCTCTGTAGCATAAATTTATGCTCTATGTTGTCCAGACAGCATAAATCTATGTTGCGGAGGCTCTGTAGCATAAATTTATGCTCTATGTTGTACAGACAGCATAAATCTATGCTGTGGAGGCTCTGTAGCATAAATTTATGCTCTATGTTGTCCAGACAGCATAAATCTATGTTGCGGAGGCTCTTTAACATAAATTTATGTTCTATGTTGTCCAACCAGCATAAATCTATGTTGCGGAGGCTCTGTAGCATAAATGTATGCTCTATGTTGTCCAGACAGCACAAATCTATGCTGCGGAGGCTCTGTAGCATAAATTTATGCTCCATGTTGTCCAGACAGCATAATCTATGTTGCGGAGGCTCTGTAACATAAATTTATGCTCTATGTTGTCCAGACAGCATAAATCTATGCTGCGGAGGCTCTGTAGCATAAATTTATGCTCTATGTTGTCCAGACAGCATAAATCTATGCTGCGGAGGCTCTGTAGCATAAATTTATGCTCTATGTTGTCCAGACAGCATAAATCTATGCTGTGGATGCTCTTTAACATAAATTTATGTTCTATGTTGTCCAACCAGCATAAATCTATGTTGCAAGGCTTTGTAGCATAAATCTATGTTGCAAAGGATTTGTAGCATAAATTTATGCTCTATGTTGTCCAGACAGCATAAATCTATGCTGCGGAGGCTCTGTAGCATAAATTTATGCTCTATGTTGTCCAGCAGCAAAATCTATGCTGCGGAGGCTCTTAACATAAATTATGTTCTATGTTGTCCAACCAGCATAAATCTATGTTGCAAAGGCTTTGTAGCATAAATCTATAATGCAAAGGATTTGTAGCATAAATTTATGCTCTATGTTGTCCAGACAGCATAATTCTATGCTGCGGAGGCTCTGTATCATAAATTTATGCTCTATGTTGTCCATACATCATAAATCTATGCTGCGGAGGCTCTGTAGCATAAATTTATGCTCTATGTTGTCCAGACAGCATAAATCTATGTGCGGAGGCTCTGTAGCATAAATTTATGCTCTATGTTGTCCAGACAGCATAAAATCTATGCTGCGGAGGCTCTGTAGCATAAATTTATGCTCTATGTTGTCCAGACAGCATAAATCTATGTTGCGGAGGCTTTGTAGCATAAATCTATGTTGCAAAGGATTTGTAGCATAAATTTATGCTCTATGTTTCCAGACAGCATAAATCTATGCTGCGGAGGCTCTGTAGCATAAATTTATGCTCTATGTTGTCCAGACAGCATAAATCTATGCTGCGGAGGCTCTGTAGCATAAATTTATGCTCTATTTGTCCAGACAGCATAAATCTATGCTGCGGAGGCTCTGTAGCATAAATTTATGCTCTATGTTGTCCAGACAGCATAAATCTATGTGCGAAGGCTCTGTAGCATAAATTTATGCTCTATGTTGTCCAGACAGCATAAATCTATGCTGCGGAGGCTCTGTAGCATAAATTTATGCTCTATGTTGTCCAGACAGCATAAATCTATGTTGCGGAGGCTCTGTAGCATAAATTTATGCTCTATGTTGTCCAGACAGCATAAATCATGTTGCGGAGGCTCTGTAGCATAAATTTATGCTCTATGTTGTCCAGACAGCATAAATCTATGCTGTGGAGGCTCTGTAGCATAAATTTATGCTCTATGTTGTCCAGACAGCATAAATCTATGTTGTGGAGGCTCTTTAACATAAATTTATGCTCTATGTTGTCCAACAGCAAAATCTATGTTGCGAGGCTCTGTAGCATAATTTATGCTCTATGTTGTAGACAGCACAAATCTATGCTGCGGAGGCTCTGTAGCATAAATTTATGCTCTATGTTGTCCAGACAGCATAAATCTATGTTGCGGAGGCTCTGTAACATAAATTTATGCTCTATGTTGTCCAGACAGCATAAATCTATGCTTGGAGGCTCTGTAGCATAAATTTATGCTCTATGTTGTCCAGACAGCATAAATCTATGCTGCGGAGGCTCTGTAGCATAAATTTATGCTCTATGTTGTCCAGACAGCATAAATCTATGCTGTGGAGGCTCTTTAACATAAATTTATGTTCTATGTTGTCCACCAGCATAAATCTATGTTGCAAAGGCTTTGTAGCATAAATCTATGTTGCAAAGGATTTGTAGCATAAATTTATGCTCTATGTTGTCCAGACAGCACAAATCTATGCTGCGGAGGCTCTGTAGCATAAATTTAGGCGCTATGTTGTCCAGACAGCATAAATCTATGTTGCGGAGGCTCTGTAGCATAAATTTATGCTCTATGTTGTCCAGACAGCATAAATCTATGCTGCGGGACTCTGTATCATAAATTTATGCTCTATGTTGTCCATACAGCATAAATCTATGCTGCGGAGGCTCTGTAGCATAAATTTATGCTCTATGTTGTCCAGACAGCATAAATCTATGCTGCGGAGGCTCTGTAGCATAAATTTATGCTCTATGTTGTCCAGACAGCATAAATCTATGCTGTGGATGCTCTTTAACATAAATTTATGTTCTATGTTGTCCAACCAGCATAAATCTATGTTGCGGAGGCTTTGTAGCATAAATCTATGTTGCAAAGGATTTGTAGCATAAATTTATGCTCTATGTTGTCCAGACAGCATAAATCTATGCTGCGGAGGCTCTGTAGCATAAATTTATGCTCTATGTTGTCCAGGACAGCATAAATCTATGTTGCGGAGGCTCTTTACATAAATTTATGTTCTATGTTGTCCAACCAGCATAAATCTATGTTGCAAAGGCTTTGTAGCATAAATCTATGTTGCAAAGGATTTGTAGCATAAATTTTTGCTCTATGTTGTCCAGACAGCATAAATCTATGCTGCGGAGGCTCTGTAGCATAAATTTATGCTCTATGTTGTCCAGACAGCATAAATCTATGCTGCGGAGGCTCTGTAGCATAAATTTATGCTCTATGTTGTCCAGACAGCATAAATCTATGTTGCGGAGGCTCTGTAGCATAAATTTTTGCTCTATGTTGTCCAGACAGCATAAATCTATGCTGCGGAGGCTCTGTAGCATAAATTTATGCTCTTTGTTGTCCAGACAGCATAAATCTATGCTGCGGAGGCTCTGTAGCATAAATTTATGCTCTATGTTGTCCAGACAGCATATATTTATGTTGCGGAGGCTCTGTAACATAAATTTATGTCTATGTTGTCCAGACAGCATAAATCTATGTTGCGGAGGCTCTGTAGCATAAATTTATGCTCTATGTTGTCCAGACAGCATAAATCTATGTTGCGGAGGCTCTGTAGCATAAATTTATGCTCTATGTTGTCCAGACAGCATAAATCTATGTTGCGGAGGCTCTGTAGCATAAATTTATGCTCTATGTTGTCCAGACAGCATAAATCTATGCTGCGGAGGCTCTGTAGCATAAATTATGCTCTATGTTGTCCAGACAGCATAAATCTATGCTGCGGAGGCTCTGTAGCATAAATTTATGCTCTATGTTGTCCAGACAGCATAAATCTATGCTGCGGAGGCTCTGTAGCATAAATTTATGCTCTATGTTGTCCAGACAGCATAAATCTATGCTGCGGAGGCTCTGTAGCATAAATTTATGCTATACGTAGTCCAGACAGCATAAATCTATGCTGCGGAGGCTCTGTAGCATAAATTTATGCTCTATGTTGTCCAGACAGCATAAATCTATGCTGCGGAGGCTCTGTAGCATAAATTTATGCTCTATGTTGTCCAGACAGCATAAATCTATGCTGCGGAGGCTCTGTATCATAAATTTATGCTCTATGTTGTCCAGACAGCATAAATCTATGTTGCAAAGGCTTTGTAGCATAAATTTATGCTCTATAATGTCCAGACAGCATAAATCTATGTTGCGGAGGCTCTGTAGCATAAATTTATGCTCTATGTTGTCCAGACAGCATAAATCTATGTTGCGGAGGCTCTGTAGCATAAATTTATGCTCTATGTTGTCCAGACAGCATAAATCTATGTTGCGGAGGCTCTGTAGCATAAATTTATGCTCTATGTTGTCCAGACAGCATAAATCTATGCTGCGGAGGCTCTGTAGCATAAATTTATGCTCTATGTTGTCCAGACAGCATAAATCTATGCTGTGGAGGCTCTGTACATAAAATTATGTCTATGTTGTCCAACCAGCAAAATCTATGTTGCGAAGGCTCTGTAGCATAAATTTATGCTCTATGTTGTAGACAGCATAAATCTATGCTGCGGAGGCTCTGTAGCATAAATTTATGCTCATGTTGTCCAGACAGCATATTTATGTTGCGGAGGCTCTGTAGCATAAATTTATGCTCTATGTGTCCAGACAGCATAAATCTATGCTGCGGAGGCTCTGTAGCAAAATTTATGCTCTATGTTGTCCAGACAGCATAAATCTATGCTGCGGAGGCTCTGTAGCATAAATTATGCTCTATGTTGTCCAGACAGCATAAATCTATGCTGTGGAGGCTCTTAACATAAATTATGTTCTATGTTGTCCAACCAGCATAAATCTATGTTGCAAAGGCTTTGTAGCATAAATCTATGTTGCAAAGGATTTGTAGCATAAATTTATGCTCTATGTTGTCCAGACAGCATAAATCTATGCTGCGGAGGCTCTGTAGCATAAATTATGCTCTATGTTGTCCAGGCAGCAAAAATCTATGTTGCGGAGGCTCTTAACATAAATTTATGTTCTATGTTGTCCAACAGCATAAATCTATGTTGCAAAGGCTTTGTAGCATAAATCTATAATGCAAAGGATTTGTAGCATAAATTTATGCTCTATGTTGTCCAGACAGCATAAATCTATGCTGCGGAGGCTCTGTATCATAAATTTATGCTCTATGTTGTCCATACATCATAAATCTATGCTGCGGAGGCTCTGTAGCATAAATTTATGCTCTATGTTGTCCAGACAGCATAAATCTATGCTGCGGAGGCTCTGTAGCATAAATTTATGCTCTATGTTGTCCAGGCAGCATAAATCTATGCTGCGGAGGCTCTTTAACATAAATTTATGCTCTATGTTGTCCAACAGCATAAATCTATGTTGCAAAGGCTTGTAGCATAAATCTATAATGCAAAGGATTGTAGCATAAATTTTGCTCTATGTTTCCAGACAGCATAAATCTATGTGCGGAGGCTCTGTAGCATAAATTTATGCTCTATGTTGTCCAGACAGCATAAATCTATGCTGCGGAGGCTCTGTAGCATAAATTTATGCTCTATGTTGTCCAGACAGCATAAATCTATGCTGCGGAGGCTCTGTAGCATAAATTTATGCTCTATGTTGTCCAGACAGCATAAATCTATGCTGCGGAGGCTCTGTAGCATAAATTATGCTCTATGTTGTCCAGACAGCATAAATCTATGCTGCGGAGGCTCTGTAGCATAAATTTATGCTCTATGTTGTCCAGACAGCATAAATCTATGCTGCGGAGGCTTTGTAGCATAAATCTATGTTGCGGAGGCTTGTAGCAAAATTTATGCTCTATGTGTCCAGACAGCATAAATCTATGTGCGGAGGCTCTGTAGCATAAATTTATGCTCTATGTTGTCCAGACAGCATAAATCTATGCTGCGGAGGCTCTGTAGCATAAATTTATGCTCTATGTTGTCCAGACAGCATAAATCTATGCTGCGGAGGCTCTGTAGCATAAATTTATGCTCTATGTTGTCCAGACAGCATAAATCTATGCTGCGGAGGCTCTGTAGCATAAATTTATGCTCTATGTTGTCCAGACAGCATAAATCTATGTTGCGGAGGCTCTGTAGCATAAATTTATGCTCTATGTTGTCCAGACAGCATAAATCTATGCTGCGGAGGCTCTGTAGCATAAATTTATGCTCTATGTTGTCCAGACAGCATAAATCTATGCTGCGGAGGCTCTGTAGCATAAATTTATGCTCTATGTTGTCCAGACAGCATAAATCTATGCTGCGGAGGCTCTGTAGCATAAATTTATGCTCTATGTTGTCCAGACAGCATAAATCTATGTTGCGGAGGCTCTGTAGCATAAATTTATGCTCTATGTTGTCCAGACAGCATAAATCTATGTTGCGGAGGCTCTGTAGCAAAATTTATGCTCTATGTTGTCCAGACAGCATAAATCTATGTGCGGAGGCTCTGTAGCATAAATTTATGCTCTATGTTGTCCAGACAGCATAAATCTATGTTGCGGAGGCTCTGTAGCATAAATTTATGCTCTATGTTGTCCAGACAGCATAATCTATGCTGCGGAGGCTCTGTAGCATAAATTTATGCTCTATGTTGTCCAGACAGCATAAATCTATGTTGTGGAGGCTCTGTAGCATAAATTTATGCTCTATGTTGTCCAGACAGCATAAATCTATGTTGCGGAGGCTCTGTAGCATAAATTTATGCTCTATGTTTGTCCAGACAGCATAAATCTATGCTGCGGAGGCTCTGTAGCATAAATTTATGCTCTATGTTGTCCAGACAGCATAAATCTATGTGCGGAGGCTCTGTAGCATAAATTTATGCTCTATGTTGTCCAGACAGCATAAATCTATGCTTTGGAGGCTCTGTAGCATAAATTTATGCTCTATGTTGTCCAGACAGCATAAATCTATGCTGCGGAGGCTCTGTAGCATAAATTTATGCTCTATGTTGTCCAGACAGCATAAATCTATGCTGCGGAGGCTCTTTAGCATAAATTTATGTTCTATGTTGTCCAACAGCATAAATCTATGTTGCAAAGGCTTTGTAGCATAAATCTATGTTGCAAAGATTTTGTAGCATAAATTTATGCTCTATGTTGTCCAGACAGCATAAATCTATGCTGCGGAGGCTCTGTAGCATAAATTTATGCTCTATGTTGTCCAGACAGCATAAATCTATGTTGCGAGGCTCTGTAACATAAATTTATGCTCTATGTTGTCCAACAGCATAAATCTATGTTGCAAAGGCTTTGTAGCATAAATCTATGTTGCAAAGGATTTGTAGCATAATTTTATGCTCTATGTTTCCAGACAGCATAATCTATGCTGCGGAGGCTCTGTAGCATAAATTTATGCTCTATGTTGTCCAGACAGCATAAATCTATGCTGCGGAGGCTCTGTAGCATAAATTTATGCTCTATGTTGTCCAGACAGCATAAATCTATGTTGCTGAGGCTCTGTAGCATAAATTTTTGCTCTATTGTTGTCCAGACAGCATAAATCTATGCTGCGGAGGCTCTGTAGCATAAATTATGCTCTATGTTGTCCAGACAGCATAAATCTATGCTGCGGAGGCTCTGTTCATAAATTTATGCTCTATGTGTCCAGACAGCATAAATCTATGCTGCGGAGGCTCTGTAGCATAATTTATGCTCTATGTTGTCCAGACAGCATAAATCTATGCTGCGGAGGCTCTGTAGCATAAATTTATGCTCTATGTTGTCCAGACAGCATAAATCTATGCTGTGGAGGCTCTTTAACATAAATTTATGTTCTATGTTGTCCAACCAGCATAAATCTATGTTGCGGAGGCTTTGTAGCATAAATCTATGTTGCAAAGGATTTGTAGCATAAATTTATGCTCTATGTTGTCCAGACAGCATAAATCTATGCTGCGGAGGCTCTGTAGCATAAATTTATGCTCTATGTTGTCCAGACAGCATAAATCTATGTTGCGGAGGCTCTTTAACATAAATTTATGTTCTATGTTGTCCAACACCAGCATAAATCTATGTTGCAAAGGCTTTGTAGCATAAATCTATGTTGCAAAGGATTTGTAGCATAAATTTTTGCTCTATGTTGTCCAGACAGCATAAATCTATGCTGCGGAGGCTCTGTAGCATAAATTTATGCTCTATGTTGTCCAGACAGCATAAATCTATGCTGCGGAGGCTCTGTAGCATAAATTTATGCTCTATGTTGTCCAGACAGCATAAATCTATGTTGCGGAGGCTCTGTAGCATAAATTTTTGCTCCATGTTGTCCAGACAGCATAAATCTATGCTGCGAGGCTCTGTAGCATAAATTTATGCTCTATGTTGTCCGACAGCACAAATCTATGCTGCGGAGGCTCTGTAGCATAAATTTATGCTCTATGTTGTCCAGACAGCATAAATCTATGTTGCGGAGGCTCTGTAACATAAATTTATGCTCTATGTTGTCCAGACAGCATAAATCTATGTTGCGGAGGCTCTGTAGCATAAATTTATGCTCTATGTGTCCAGACAGCATAAATCTATGTTGCGGAGGCTCTGTAGCATAAATTTATGCTCTATGTTGTCCAGACAGCATAAATCTATGTTGCGGAGGCTCTGTAGCATAAATTTATGCTCTATGTTGTCCAGACAGCATAAATCTATGCTGCGGAGGCTCTGTAGCATAAATTTATGCTCTATGTTGTCCAGACAGCATAAATCTATGCTGCGGAGGCTCTGTAGCATAATTATGCTCTATGTTGTCCAGACAGCATAAATCTATGCTGCGGAGGCTCTGTAGCATAAATTTATGCTCTATGTTGTCCAGACAGCATAAATCTATGCTGCGGAGGCTCTGTAGCATAAATTTATGCTCTATGTTGTCCAGACAGCATAAATCTATGCTGCGGAGGCTCTGTAGCATAAATTTATGCTCTATGTTGTCCAGACAGCATAAATCTATGCTGCGGAGGCTCTGTAGCATAAATTTATGCTCTATGTTGTCCAGACAGCATAAATCTATGCTGCGGAGGCTCTGTAGCATAAATTTATGCTCTATGTGTCCAGACAGCATAAATCTATGTTGCGGAGGCTCTGTAGCATAAATTTATGCTCTATGTTGTCCAGACAGCATAAATCTATGCTGCGGAGGCTCTGTAGCATAAATTTATGCTCTATGTTGTCCAGACAGCATAAATCTATGTTGCAAGGCTTTGTAGCATAAATTTATGCTCTATGTTTCCAGACAGCATAAATCTATGTTGCGGAGGCTCTGTAGCATAAATTTATGCTCTATGTTGTCCAGACAGCATAAATCTATGTTGCGGAGGCTCTGTAGCATAAATTTATGCTCTATGTTGTCCAGACAGCATAAATCTATGCTGCGGAGGCTCTGTAGCATAAATTTATGCTCTATGTTGTCCAGACAGCATAAATCTATGCTGCGAGGCTCTGTAGCATAATTTATGCTCTATGTTGTCCAGACAGCATAAATCTATGCTGCGGAGGCTCTGTAACATAAATTTATGCTCTATGTTGTCCAGACAGCATAAATCTATGTTGCGGAGGCTCTGTAGCATAAATTTATGCTCTATGTTGTAGACAGCATAAATCTATGCTGCGGAGGCTCTGTAGCATAAATTTATGCTCTATGTTGTCCAGACAGCATAAATCTATGTTGCGGAGGCTCTGTAGCATAAATTTATGCTCTATGTTGTCCAGACAGCATAAATCTATGCTTTGGAGGCTCTGTAGCATAAATTTATGCTCTATGTTGTCCAGACAGCATAAATCTATGCTGCGGAGGCTCTGTAGCATAAATTTATGCTCTATGTTGTCCAGACAGCATAAATCTATGCTGGTGGATGCTCTTTAACATAATTTATGTTCTATGTTGTCCAACAGCATAAATCTATGTTGCAAGGCTTTGTAGCATAAATCTATGTTGCAAAGGATTTGTAGCATAAATTTTTGCTCTATGTTGTCCAGACAGCATAAATCTATGCTGCGGAGGCTCTGTAGCATAAATTTATGCTCTATGTTGTCCAGGCAGCATAAATCTATGTGCGGAGGCTCTTTAACATAAATTTATGTTCTATGTTGTCCAACCAGCATAAAATCTATGTTGCAAAGGCTTTGTAGCATAAATCTATAATGCAGGATTTGTAGCATAAATTTTTGCTCTATGTTTTCCAGACAGCATAATTCTATGCTGCGGAGGCTCTGTAGCATAAATTTATGCTCTATGTTGTCCAGACAGCATAAATCTATGCTGCGGAGGCTCTGTAGCATAAATTTATGCTCTATGTTGTCCAGACAGCATAAATCTATGTTGCGGAGGCTCTGTAGCATAAATTTTTGCTCTATGTTGTCCAGACAGCATAAATCTATGCTGCGGAAGGCTCTGTAGCATAAATTTATGCTCTTTGTTGTCCAGACAGCACAAATCTATGCTGCGGAGGCTCTGTAGCATAAATTTAGGCGCTATGTTGTCCAGACAGCATAAATCTTTGCTGCGGAGGCTCTGTAGCATAAATTTATGCTCTATGTTGTTCAGACAGCATAAATCTATGCTGCGGAGGCTCTGTAGCATAAATTTATGCTCTATGTTGTCCAGACAGCATAAATCTATGCTGCGGAGGCTCTGTAGCATAAATTTATGCTCTATGTTGTCCAGACAGCATAAATCTATGCTGCGGAGGCTCTGTATCATAAATTTATGCTCTATGTTGTCCAGACAGCATAAATCTATGTTGCAAGGCTTTGTAGCATAAATTTATGCTCTATAATGTCCAGACAGCATAAATCTATGTGCGGAGGCTCTGTAGCATAAATTTATGCTCTATGTTGTCCAGACAGCATAAATCTATGTTGCGGAGGCTCTGTAGCATAAATTTATGCTCTATGTTGTCCAGACAGCATAAATCTATGCTGCGGAGGCTCTGTAACAATAATTTATGTTCTATGTTGTCCAGACAGCATAAATCTATGCTGTGGAGGCTCTGTAGCATAAATGTATGCTCTATGTTGTCCAGACAGCATAAATCTATGCTTGTGGAGGCTCTTAACATAAATTTATGTTCTATGTTGTCCACCAGCATAAATCTATGTTGCGAAGGCTCTGTAGCATAATTTATGCTCTATGTTGTAGACCAGCACAAATCTATGCTGCGGAGGCTCTGTAGCATAAATTATGCTCTATGTTGTCCAGACAGCATATTTTTATGCTGCGGAGGCTCTGTAGCATAAATTTATGCTCTATGTTGTCCAGACAGCATAAATCTATGCTGCGGAGGCTCTGTAGCATAAATTTATGCTCTATGTTGTCCAGACAGCATAAATCTATGCTGCGGAGGCTCTGTAGCATAAATTTATGCTCTATGTTGTCCAGACAGCATAAATCTATGCTGTGGATGCTCTTTAACATAAATTTATGTTCTATGTTGTCCAGACAGCATAAATCTATGTTGCAAAGGCTTTGTACCATAAATCTATGTTGCAAAGGATTTGTAGCATAAATTTATGCTCTATGTTGTCCAGACAGCATAAATCTATGCTGCGGAGGCTCTGTAGCATAAATTTATGCTCTATGTTGTCCAGACAGCATAAATCTATGTTGCGGAGGCTCTGTAGCATAAATTTATGCTCTATGTTGTCCAGACAGCATAAATCTATGCTGCGGAGGCTCTGTAGCATAAATTTATGCTCTATGTTGTCCAACAGCATAAATCTATGCTGCGGAGGCTCTGTAGCATAAATTTATGCTCTATGTTGTCCAGACAGCATAAATCTATGCTGCGGAGGCTCTGTAGCATAAATTTATGCTCTATGTTGTCCAGACAGCATAAATCTATGCTGTGGAGGCTCTTTAACATAAATTTATGTTCTATGTTGTCCAACCAGCATAAATCTATGTTGCGGAGGCTTTGTAGCATAAATCTATGTTTGCAAAGGATTTGTAGCATAATTTATGCTCTATGTTGTCCAGACAGCATAAATCTATGCTGCGGAGGCTCTGTAGCATAAATTTATGCTCTATGTTGTCCAGACAGCATAAATCTATGCTGCGGAGGCTCTGTAGCATAAATTTATGCTCTATGTTGTTCCAGACAGCATAAATCTATGCTGCGGAGGCTCTGTAGCATAAATTTATGCTCTATGTTGTCCAGACAGCATAAATCTATGCTGCGGAGGCTCTGTAGCATAAATTTATGCTCTATGTTGTCCAGACAGCATAAATCTATGCTGCGGAGGCTCTGTAGCATAAATTTATGCTCTATGTTGTCCAGACAGCATAAATCTATGTTGCGGAGGCTCTGTAGCATAAATTTATGCTCTATGTTGTCCAGACAGCATAAATCTATGCTGCGGAGGCTCTGTAGCATAAATTTATGCTCTATGTTGTCCAGACAGCATAAATCTATGTTGCGGAGGCTCTGTAGCATAAATTTATGCTCTATGTTGTCCAGACAGCATAAATCTATGTTGCGGAGGCTCTGTAGCATAAATTTATGCTCTATGTTGTCCAGACAGCATAAATCTATGTGCGGAGGCTCTGTAGCATAAATTTATGCTCTATGTTGTCCAGACAGCATAAATCTATGTTGCGGAGGCTCTGTAGCATAAATTTATGCTCTATGTTGTCCAGACAGCATAAATCTATGCTGCGGAGGCTCTGTAGCATAAATTTATGCTCTATGTTGTCCAGACAGCATAAATCTATGCTGCGGAGGCTCTGTAGCATAAATTTATGCTCTATGTTGTCCAGACAGCATAAATCTATGCTGCGGAGGCTCTGTAGCATAAATTTATGCTCTATGTTGTCCAGACAGCATAAATCTATGTTGCGGAGGCTCTGTAGCATAAATTTATGCTCTATGTTGTCCAGACAGCATAAATCTATGCTGCGGAGGCTCTGTAGCATAATTTATGCTCTATGTTGTCCAGACAGCATAAATCTATGTTGCGGAGGCTTTGTAGCATAAATTTATGCTCTATGTTGTCCAGACAGCATAAATCTATGTTGCGGAGGCTCTGTAGCATAAATTTATGCTCTATGTTGTCCAGACAGCATAAATCTATGTTGCGGAGGCTCTGTAGCATAAATTTATGCTCTATGTTGTCCAGACAGCATAAATCTATGTTGCGGAGGCTCTGTAGCATAAATTTATGCTCTATGTTGTCCAGACAGCATAAATCTATGCTGTGGAGGCTCTGTAGCATAAATTTATGCTCTATGTTGTCCAGGCAGCATAAATCTATGCTGTGGAGGCTCTGTAGCATAAATTTATGCTCTATGTTGTCCAGACAGCATAAATCTATGTTGCGAGGCTCTGTAGCATAAATTTATGCTCTATGTTGTAGACAGCATAAATCTATGTGCGGAGGCTCTGTAGCATAAATTTATGCTCTATGTTGTCCAGACAGCATAAATCTATGCTGCGGAGGCTCTGTAGCATAAATTTATGCTCTATGTTGTCCAGACAGCATAAATCTATGCTGCGGAGGCTCTGTAGCATAAATTTATGCTCTATGTTGTCCAGACAGCATAAATCTATGCTGCGGAGGCTCTGTAGCATAAATTTATGCTCTATGTTGTCCAGACAGCATAAATCTATGCTGTGGATGCTCTTTAACATAAATTTATGTTCTATGTTGTCCAACCAGCATAAATCTATGTTGCAAAGGCTTTGTAGCATAAATCTATGTTGCAAGGATTTGTAGCATAAATTTATGCTCTATGTTGTCCAGACAGCATAAATCTATGCTGCGGAGGCTCTGTAGCATAAATTATGCTCTATGTTGTCCAGCAGCAAAAATCTATGTTGCGGAGGCTCTGTAGCATAAATTTATGTCTATTTGTCCAACAGCATAAATCTATGTTGCAAAGGCTTGTAGCATAAATCTATATGCAAGGATTTGTAGCATAAATTTTTGCTCTATGTGTTTCCAGACAGCATAATTCTATGCTGCGGAGGCTCTGTAGCATAAATTTATGCTCTATGTTGTCCATACAGCATAAATCTATGCTGCGGGGCTCTGTAGCATAAATTTATGCTCTATGTTGTCCAGACAGCATAATCTATGTTGCGGAGGCTCTGTAGCATAAATTTTTGCTCTATGTTGTCCAGACAGCATAAATCTATGCTGCGGAGGCTCTGTAGCATAATTTATGCTCTATGTTGTCCAGACAGCAAAATCTATGCTGCGGAGGCTCTGTAGCATAAATTTATGCTCTATGTTGTCCAGACAGCATAAATCTATGCTGCGGAGGCTCTGTAGCATAAATTTATGCTCTATTTGTCCAGACAGCATAAATCTATGCTGCGGAGGCTCTGTAGCATAAATTTATGCTCTATGTTGTCCAGACAGCATAAATCTATGCTGCGGAGGCTCTGTAGCATAAATTTATGCTCTATGTTGTCCAGACAGCATAAATCTATGCTGCGGAGGCTCTGTAGCATAAATTTATGCTCTATGTTGTCCAGACAGCATAAATCTATGTTGCGGAGGCTCTGTAGCATAAATTTATGCTCTATGTTGTCCAGACAGCATAAATCTATGCTGCGGAGCTCTGTAGCATAAATTTATGCTCTATTTTCCAGACAGCATAAATCTATGTTGCGGAGGCTCTGTAGCATAAATTTATGCTCTATGTTGTCCAGACAGCATAAATCTATGTTGCGGAGGCTCTGTAGCATAAATTTATGCTCTATGTTGTCCAGACAGCATAAATCTATGCTGCGGAGGCTCTGTAGCATAAATTTATGCTCTATGTTGTCCAGACAGCATAAATCTATGCTGCGGAGGCTCTTTAACAAATTTATGTTCTATGTTGTCCAACAGCATAAATCTATGTTGCGAAGGCTCTGTAGCATAAATTTATGCTCTATGTTGTGACAGCATAAATCTATGCTGCGGAGGCTCTGTAGCATAATTTATGCTCTATGTTGTCCAGACAGCATAAATCTATGCTGCGGAGGCTCTGTAGCATAAATTTATGCTCTATGTTGTCCAGACAGCATAAATCTATGCTGCGGAGGCTCTGTAGCATAAATTTATGCTCTATGTTGTCCAGACAGCATAAATCTATGCTGCGGAGGCTCTGTAGCATAAATTTATGCTCTATGTTGTCCAGACAGCATAAATCTATGCTGCGGAGGCTCTTTAACATAAATTTATGTTCTATGTTGTCCAACCAGCATAAATCTATGTTGCAAAGGCTTTGTAGCATAAATCTATGTTGCAAAGATTTGTAGCATAAATTTATGCTCTATGTTGTCCAGACAGCATAATCTATGCTGCGGAGGCTCTGTAGCATAAATTTATGCTCTATGTTGTCCAGACAGCATAAATCTATGTTGCGGAGGCTCTGTAGCATAAATTTATGCTCTATGTTGTCCAGACAGCATAAATCTATGCTGCGGAGGCTCTGTAGCATAAATTTATGCTCTATGTTGTCCAGACAGCATAAATCTATGCTGCGGAGGCTCTGTAGCATAAATTTATGCTCTATGTTGTCCAGACAGCATAAATCTATGCTGCGGAGGCTCTGTAGCATAAATTTATGCTCTATGTTGTCCAGACAGCATAAATCTATGCTGCGGAGGCTCTTTTGCATATAATTTATTTCTCTGTTTATTCCAGGCACTCCTAAATCTATTTTTTGCGGAGGCTTTTGTAGCATAAATCTATGTTGCAAGATTTGTAGCATAATTTATGCTCTATGTTGTCCAGACAGCATAAATCTATGCTGCGGAGGCTCTGTAGCATAAATTTATGCTCTATGTTGTCCAGACAGCATAAATCTATGCTGCGGAGGCTCTGTAGCATAAATTTATGCTCTATGTTGTCCAGACAGCATAAATCTATGCTGCGGAGGCTCTGTAGCATAAATTTTGCTCTATGTTGTCCAGACAGCATAAATCTATGCTGCGGAGGCTCTGTAGCATAAATTTATGCTCTATGTTGTCCAGACAGCATAAATCTATGATGCGGAGGCTCTGTAGCATAAATTTATGCTCTATGTTGTCCAGACAGCATAAATCTATGGTGCAAAGGCTCTGTAGCATAAATTTTTGCTCTATGTTGTCCAGACAGCATAAATCTATGTTGCGGAGGCTCTGTAGCATAAATTTATGCTCTATGTTGTCCAGACAGCATAAATCTATGCTGCGGAGGCTCTGTAGCATAAATTTATGCTCTATGTTGTCCAGACAGCATAAATCTATGTTGCGGAGGCTCTGTAGCATAAATTTATGCTCTATGTTGTCCAGACAGCATAAATCTATGCTGCGGAGGCTCTGTAGCATAAATTTATGCTCTATGTTGTCCAGACAGCATAAATCTATGTTGCGGAGGCTCTGTAGCATAAATTTATGCTCTATGTTGTCCAGACAGCATAAATCTATGCTGCGGAGGCTCTGTAGCATAAATTTATGCTCTATGTTGTCCAGACAGCATAAATCTATGCTGCGGAGGCTCTGTAGCATAAATTTATGCTCTATGTTGTCCAGACAGCATAAATCTATGCTGCGGAGGCTCTGTACATAAATTTATGCTCTATGTTGTCCAGACAGCATAAATCTATGCTGCGGAGGCTCTGTAGCATAAATTTATGCTCTATGTTGTCCAGACAGCATAAATCTATGCTGCGGAGGCTCTGTAGCATAAATTTATGCTCTATGTTGTCCAGACAGCATAAATCTATGCTGCGGAGGCTCTGTAGCATAAATTTATGCTCTATGTTGTCCAGACAGCATAAATCTATGTTGCGGAGGCTCTGTAGCATAAATTTATGTTCTATGTTGTCCAGACAGCATAAATCTATGTTCAGAGGCTTTGTAGCATAAATCTATGTTGCAAAGGCTTTGTAGCATAAATTTATGCTCTATGTTGTCCAGACAGCATAAATCTATGCTGCGGAGGCTCTGTATCATAATTTATGCTCTATGTTGTCCAGACAGCATAAATCTATGCTGCGGAGGCTCTGTAGCATAAATTTATGCTCTATGTTGTCCAGACAGCATAAATCTATGTTGCGGAGGCTCTGTAGCATAAATTTATGCTCTATGTTGTCCAGACAGCATAAATCTATGCTGCGGAGGCTCTGTAGCATAAATTTATGCTCTATGTTGTCCAGCAGCATAAATCTATGTTGCGGAGGCTCTTTAACATAAATTTATGTTCTATGTTGTCCAACAGCATAAATCTATGTTGCAAAGGCTTTGTAGCATAATCTATAATGCAAAGGATTTGTAGCATAAATTTTTGCTCTATGTTGTCCAGACAGCATAAATCTATGCTGCGGAGGCTCTGTATCATAAATTTATGCTCTATGTTGTCCAGACAGCATAAATCTATGCTGCGGAGGCTCTGTAGCATAAATTTATGCTCTATGTTGTCCAGACAGCATAAATCTATGTTGCGGAGGCTCTGTAGCATAAATTTTTGCTCTATGTTGTCCAGACAGCATAATCTATGCTGCGAAGGCTCTGTAGCATAAATTTATGCTCTTTGTTGTCCAGACAGCATAAATCTATGCTGCGGAGGCTCTGTAGCATAAATTTATGCTCTATGTTGTCCAGACAGCATAAATCTATGCTGCGGAGGCTCTGTAGCATAAATTTATGCTCTATGTTGTCCAACAGCATAAATCTATGCTGCGGAGGCTCTGTAGCATAAATTTATGCTCTATGTTGTCCAGACAGCATAAATCTATGCTGCGGAGGCTCTGTAGCATAAATTTATGCTCTATGTTGTCCAGACAGCATAAATCTATGTTGCGGAGGCTCTGTAGCATAAATTTATGCTCTATGTTGTCCAGACAGCATAAATCTATGTTGCGGAGGCTCTGTAGCATAAATTTATGCTCTATATTGTCCAGACAGTATAAATCTATGCTGCGGAGGCTCTGTAGCATAAATTTATGCTCTATGTTGTCCAGACAGCATAAATCTATGTTGCGGAGGCTCTGTAGCATAAATTTATGCTCTATGTTGTCCAGACAGCATAAATCTATGCTGCTGAGGCTCTGTAGCAAAAATTTATGCTCTATGTTGTCCAGACAGCATAAATCTATGTTGCGGAGGCTCTGTAGCATAAATTTATGCTCTATGTTGTCCAGACAGCATAAATCTATGCTGCGGAGGCTCTGTAGCATAAATTATGCTCTATGTTGTCCAGACAGCATAAATCTATGTTGCGGAGGCTCTGTAGCATAAATTTATGCTCTATTTGTCCAGACAGCATAAATCTATGTTGCAAAGCTTTGTAGCATAAATTTATGCTCTATGTTGTCCAGACAGCATAAATCTATGTTGCGGAGGCTCTGTAGCATAAATTATGCTCTATGTTGTCCAGACAGCATAAATCTATGCTGCGGAGGCTCTGTAGCATAAATTTATGCTCTATGTTGTCCAGACAGCATAAATCTATGTTGCGAGGCTCTGTAGCATAAATTTATGCTCTATGTTGTCCAGACAGCATAAATCTATGTTGCGGAGGCTCTGTAGCATAAATTTATGCTCTATTTGTCCAGACAGCATAAATCTATGCTGCGGAGGCTCTGTAGCATAAATTTATGCTCTATGTTGTCCAGACAGCATAAATCTATGCTGCGAAGGCTCTGTAGCATAAATTTATGCTCTATGTTGTCCAGACAGCATAAATCTATGCTGCGGAGGCTCTGTAGCATAAATTTATGCTCTATGTTGTCCAGACAGCATAAATCTATGCTGTGGAGGCTCTTTAACATAAATTTTGCTCTATGTTGTCCAACCAGCATAATCTATGTTGCAAAGGCTTTGTGCATAAATCTATGTTGCGGAGGCTCTGTAGCATAAATTTATGCTCTATGTTGTCCAGACAGCATAAATCTATGCTGCGGAGCTCTGTATCATAAATTTATGCTCTATGTTGTCCATACAGCATAAATCTATGCTGCGGAGGCTCTGTAGCATAAATTTATGCTCTATGTTGTCCAGACAGCATAAATCTATGCTGCGGAGGCTCTGTAGCATAAATTTATGCTCTATGTTGTCCAGACAGCATAAATCTATGCTGTGGATGCTCTTTAACATAAATTTATGTTCTATGTTGTCCAACCAGCATAAATCTATGTTGCGGAGGCTTTGTAGCATAAATCTATGTTGCAAAGGATTTGTAGCATAAATTTATGCTCTATGTTGTCCAGACAGCATAAATCTATGCTGCGGAGGCTCTGTAGCATAAATTTATGCTCTATGTTGTCCAGGCAGCATAAATCTATGTTGCGGAGGCTCTTTACATAAATTTATGTTCTATGTTGTCCAACCAGCATAAATCTATGTTGCAAAGGCTTTGTAGCATAAATCTATGTTGCAAAGGATTTGTAGCATAAATTTTTGCTCTATGTTGTCCAGACAGCATAAATCTATGCTGCGGAGGCTCTGTATCATAATTTATGCTCTATGTTGTCCATACAGCATAAATCTATGCTGCGGAGGCTCTGTAGCATAAATTTATGCTCTATGTTGTCCAGACAGCATAAATCTATGTTGCGGAGGCTCTGTAGCATAAATTTTTGCTCTATGTTGTCCAGACAGTATAAATCTATGCTGCGAAGGCTCTGTAGCATAAATTTATGCTCTTTGTTGTCCAGACAGCACAAATCTATGCTGCGGAGGCTCTGTAGCATAAATTTAGGCTCTATGTTGTCCAGACAGCATAAATTTATGTTGCGGAGGCTCTGTAACATAAATTTTATGCTCTATGTTGTCCAGACAGCATAAATCTATGTTGCGGAGGCTCTGTAGCATAAATTTATGCTCTATGTTGTCCAGACAGCATAAATCTATGTTGCGGAGGCTCTGTAGCATAATTTATGCTCTATGTTGTCCAGACAGCATAAATCTATGTTGCGGAGGCTCTGTAGCATAAATTTATGCTCTATGTTGTCCAGACAGCATAAATCTATGCTGCGGAGGCTCTGTAGCATAAATTTATGCTCTATGTTGTCCAGACAGCATAAATCTATGCTGCGGAGGCTCTGTAGCATAAATTTATGCTCTATGTTGTCCAGACAGCATAAATCTATGCTGCGGAGGCTCTGTAGCATAAATTTATGCTCTATGTTGTCCAGACAGCATAAATCTATGCTGCGGAGGCTCTGTAGCATAAATTTATGCTCTATGTTGTCCAGACAGCATAAATCTATGCTGCGGAGGCTCTGTAGCATAAATTTATGCTCTATGTTGTCCAGACAGCATAAATCTATGCTGCGGAGGCTCTGTAGCATAAATTTATGCTCTATGTTGTCCAGACAGCATAAATCTATGTTGCGGAGGCTCTGTAGCATAAATTTATGCTCTATGTTGTCCAGACAGCATAAATCTATGTTGCGGAGGCTCTGTAGCATAAATTTATGCTCTATGTTGTCCAGACAGCATAAATCTATGCTGCGGAGGCTCTGTAGCATAAATTTATGCTCTATGTTGTCCAGACAGCATAAATCTATGTGCGGAGGCTCTGTAGCATAAATTTATGCTCTATGTTGTCCAGACAGCATAAATCTATGTTGCGGAGGCTCTGTAGCATAAATTTATGCTCTATGTTGTCCAGACAGCATAAATCTATGTTGCGGAGGCTCTGTAGCATAAATTTATGCTCTATGTTGTCCAGACAGCATAAATCTATGTTGCGGAGGCTCTGTAGCATAAATTTATGCTCTATGTTGTCCAGACAGCATAAATCTATGCTGCGGAGGCTCTGTAGCATAAATTTATGCTCTATGTTGTCCAGACAGCATAAATCTATGTTGCGGAGGCTCTTTAGCATAAATTTATGCTCTATGTTGTCCAACAGCAAAATCTATGTTGCGAGGCTCTGTAGCATAAATTTATGCTCTATGTTGTAGACGCATAAATCTATGCTGCGGAGGCTCTGTAGCATAAATTTATGCTCTATGTTGTCCATACAGCATAAATCTATGCTGCGGAGGCTCTGTAGCATAAATTTATGCTCTATGTTGTCCAGACAGCATAAATCTATGCTTTGGAGGCTCTGTAGCATAAATTTATGCTCTATGTTGTCCAGACAGCATAAATCTATGCTGCGGAGGCTCTGTAGCATAAATTTATGCTCTATGTTGTCCAGACAGCATAAATCTATGCTGTGGATGCTCTTTAACATAAATTTATGTTCTATGTTGTCCAACCAGCATAAATCTATGTTGCAAAGGCTTTGTAGCATAAATCTATGTTGCAAAGGATTTGTAGCATAAATTTATGCTCTATGTTGTCCAGACAGCATAAATCTATGCTGCGGAGGCTCTGTAGCATAAATTTATGCTCTATGTTGTCCAGACAGCAAAATCTATGTTGCGGAGGCTCTTTAACATAAATTTATGTTCTATGTTGTCCAACCAGCATAAATCTATGTTGCAAAGGCTTTGTAGCATAAATCTTAATGCAAAGGATTTGTAGCATAAATTTTTGCTCTATGTTTTCCAGACAGCATAAATCTATGCTGCGGAGGCTCTGTATCATAAATTTATGCTCTATGTTGTCCATACAGCATAAATCTATGCTGCGGAGGCTCTGTAGCATAAATTTATGCTCTATGTTGTCCAGACAGCATAAATCTATGCTGCGGAGGCTCTGTAGCATAAATTTTTGCTCCATGTTGTCCAGACAGCATAAATCTATGCTGCGAAGGCTCTGTAGCATAAATTTATGCTCTATGTTGTCCAGACAGCATAAATCTATGCTGCGGAGGCTCTGTAGCATAAATTTATGCTCTATGTTGTCCAGACAGCATAAATCTATGCTGCGGAGGCTCTGTAGCATAAATTTATGCTCTATGTTGTCCAGACAGCATAAATCTATGCTGCGGAGGCTCTGTAGCATAAATTTATGCTCTATGTTGTCCAGACAGCATAAATCTATGCTGCGGAGGCTCTGTAGCATAAATTTATGCTCTATGTTGTCCAGACAGCATAAATCTATGCTGCGGAGGCTCTGTAGCATAAATTTATGCTCTATGTTGTCCAGACAGCATAAATCTATGTTGCGGAGGCTCTGTAGCATAATTTATGCTCTATGTGTCCAGACAGCATAAATCTATGTTGCGGAGGCTCTGTAGCATAAATTTATGCTCTATGTTGTCCAGACAGCATAAATCTATGCTGCGGAGGCTCTGTAGCATAAATTTATGCTCTATGTTGTCCAGACAGCATAAATCTATGTTGCGGAGGCTCTGTAGCATAAATTTATGCTCTATGTTGTCCAGACAGCATAAATCTATGCTGCGGAGGCTCTGTAGCATAAATTTATGCTCTATGTTGTCCAGACAGCATAAATCTATTTGCGGAGGCTCTGTAACATAAATTTATGCTCTATGTTGTCCAACAGCATAAATCTATGTTGCGGAGGCTCTGTAGCATAAATTTATGCTCTATGTTGTAGACAGCATAAATCTATGCTGCGGAGGCTCTGTAGCATAAATTTATGCTCTATGTTGTCCAGACAGCATAAATCTATGTTGCGGAGGCTCTGTAGCATAAATTTATGCTCTATGTTGTCCACAGCATAACTATGCTTTGGAGGCTCTGTAGCATAATTTTTTGCTCTATGTTGTCCAGACAGCATAAATCTATGTTGCGGAGGCTCTGTAGCATAAATTTATGCTCTATGTTGTCCAGACAGCATAAATCTATGCTGCGGAGGCTCTTTAGCATAAATTTATGTTCTATGTTGTCCAACAGCATAAATCTAGGTTGCAAAGGCTTTGTAGCATAAATCTATGTTGCAAAGGATTTGTAGCATAAATTTATGCTCTATGTTGTCCAGACAGCATAAATCTATGCTGCGGAGGCTGTAGCATAAATTTATGCTCTATGTTGTCCAGACAGCATAAATCTATGTTGCGGAGGCTCTGTAGCATAAATTTATGCTCTATGTTGTCCAGACAGCATAAATCTATGCTGCGGAGGCTCTGTAGCATAAATTATGCTCTATGTTGTCCAGACAGCATAAATCTATGCTGCGGAGGCTCTGTAGCATAAATTTATGCTCTATGTTGTCCAGACAGCATAAATCTATGCTGCGGAGGCTCTGTAGCATAAATTTATGCTCTATGTTGTCCAGACAGCATAAATCTATGCTGTGGAGGCTCTTTAACATAAATTTATGTCTATGTTGTCCAACAGCATAAATCTATGTTGCGGAGGCTTTGTAGCATAAATCTATGTTGCAAAGGATTTGTAGCATAAATTTATGCTCTATGTTGTCCAGACAGCATAAATCTATGCTGCGGAGGCTCTGTAGCATAAATTTATGCTCTATGTTGTCCAGACAGCATAAATCTATGCTGCGGAGGCTCTGTAGCATAATTTATGCTCTATGTTGTCCAGACAGCATAAATCTATGCTGCGGAGGCTCTGTAGCATAAATTTATGCTCTATGTTGTCCAGACAGCATAAATCTATGCTGCGGAGGCTCTGTAGCATAAATTTATGCTCTATGTTGTCCAGACAGCATAAATCTATGCTGCGGAGGCTCTGTAGCATAAATTATGCTCTATGTTGTCCAGACAGCATAAATCTATGTGCAAAGGCTTTGTAGCATAAATTTATGCTCTATGTGTCCAGACAGCATAAATCTATGTTGCGGAGGCTCTGTAGTAAATTTATGCTCTATGTTGTCCAGACAGCATAAATCTATGTGCGGAGGCTTGTAGCATAAATTATGCTCTATGTTGTCCAGACAGCATATATCTATGTTGCGGAGGCTCTGTAGCATAAATTATGCTCTATGTTGTCCAGACAGCATAAATCTATGCTGCGGAGGCTCTGTAGCATAAATTTATGCTCTATGTTGTCCAGACAGCATAAATCTATGTTGCGGAGGCTCTGTAGCATAAATTTATGCTCTATGTTGTCCAGACAGCATAAATCTATGTTGCGGAGGCTCTGTAGCATAAATTTTTCTATGTTGTCCAGACAGCATAAATCTATGCTGCGGAGGCTCTGTAGCATAAATTTATGCTCTATGTTGTCCAGACAGCATAATCTATGCTGCGGAGGCTCTGTAGCATAAATTATGCTCTATGTTGTCCAGACAGCATAAATCTATGCTGCGGAGGCTCTGTAGCATAAATTTATGCTCTATGTTGTCCAGACAGCATAAATCTATGCTGCGGAGGCTCTGTAGCATAAATTTATGCTCTATGTTGTCCAGACAGCATAAATCTATGCTGCGGAGGCTCTGTAGCATAAATTTATGCTCTATGTTGTCCAGACAGCAAAATCTATGCTGCGGAGGCTCTGTAGCATAAATTATGCTCTATGTTGTCCAGACAGCATAAATCTATGTTGCGGAGGCTCTGTAAGCATAAATTATGTCTATGTTGTCCAGGCAGCATAAATCTATGTTGCAGGCTTTGTAGCATAAATCTATGTTGCAAAGGCTTGTAGCATAAATTTTTGTCTATGTTGTCCAGACAGCATAATCTATGCTGCGGAGGCTCTGTAGCATAAATTTATGCTCTATTGTCCAGACAGCATAAATCTATGCGCGGAGGCTCTGTAGCATAAATTTATGCTCTATGTTGTCCAGACAGCATAAATCTATGTTGCGGAGGCTCTGTAGCATAAATTTATGCTCTATGTTGTCCAGACAGCATAAATCTATGTGCGGAGGCTCTGTAGCATAAATTTATGCTCTATGTTGTCCAGACAGCATAAATCTATGCTGCGGAGGCTCTGTAGCATAAATTTATGCTCTATGTTGTCCAGACAGCATAAATCTATGCTGCGGAGGCTCTGTAGCATAAATTTATGCTCTATGTTGTCCAGACAGCATAAATCTATGCTGCGGAGGCTCTGTAGCATAAATTTATGCTCTATGTTGTCCAGACAGCATAAATCTATGCTGTGGAGGCTCTTTAACATAAATTTATGTTCTATGTTGTCCAACCAGCATAAATCTATGTTGCAAAGGCTTTGTAGCATAAATCTATGTTGCGGAGGCTCTGTAGCATAAATGTATGCTCTATGTTGTCCAGACAGCATAAATCTATGCTGCGGAGGCTCTGTAGCATAAATTTATGCTCTATGTTGTACATACAGTATAAATCTATGCTGCGGAGGCTCTGTAGCATAAATTTATGCTCTATATTGTCCAGACAGCATAAATCTATACTGCGGAGGCTCTGTAGCATAAATTTATGCTCTATGTTGTCCAGACAGCATAAATCTATGCTGTGGATGCTCTTTAACATAAATTTATGTTCTATGTTGTCCAACCAGCATAAATCTATGTTGCGGAGGCTTTGTAGCATAAATCTATGTTGCAAAGGATTTGTAGCATAAATTTATGCTCTATGTTGTCCAGACAGCATAAATCTATGCTGCGGAGGCTCTGTAGCATAAATTTATGCTCTATGTTGTCCAGGCAGCAAAAATCTATGTTGCGGAGGCTCTTTAACATAAACTTATGTTCTATGTTGTCCAACCAGCATAAATCTATGTTGCAAAGGCTTTGTAGCATAAATCTATAATGCAAAGGATTTGTAGCATAAATTTTTGCTCTATGTTTTCCAGACAGCATAAATCTATGCTGCGGAGGCTCTGTATCATAAATTTATGCTCTATGTTGTCCATACAGCATAAATCTATGCTGCGGAGGCTCTGTAGCATAAATTTATGCTCTATGTTGTCCAGACAGCATAAATCTATGTTGCGGAGGCTCTGTAGCATAAATTTTTGCTCCATGTTGTCCAGACAGTATAAATCTATGCTGCGAAGGCTCTGTAGCATAAATTTATGCTCTTGTTGTCCAGACAGCAAAATCTATGCTGCGGAGGCTCTGTAGCATAAATTTATGCTCTATGTTGTCCAGACAGCATAAATCTATGCTGCGGAGGCTCTGTAGCATAAATTTATGCTCTATGTTGTCCAGACAGCATAAATCTATGCTGCGGAGGCTCTGTAGCATAAATTTATGCTCTATGTTGTCCAGACAGCATAAATCTATGCTGCGGAGGCTCTGTAGCATAAATTTATGCTCTATGTTGTCCAGACAGCATAAATCTATGTTGCGGAGGCTCTGTAGCATAAATTTATGCTCTATGTTGTCCAGACAGCATAAATCTATGCTGCGGAGGCTCTGTTTAATAAATTTATGCTCTATGTTGTCCAGACAGCATAAATCTATGTTGCGGAGGCTCTGTAGCATAAATTTATGCTCTATGTTGTCCAGACAGCATAAATCTATGCTGCGGAGGCTCTGTAGCATAAATTTATGCTATTTGTCCAGACAGCATAAATCTATGCTGCGGAGGCTCTGTAGCATAAATTTATGCTCTTTTGTCCAGACAGCATAAATCTATGTTGCGGAGGCTTTGTAGCATAAATTTATGCTCTATGTTGTCCAGACAGCATAAATCTATGTTGCGGAGGCTCTGTAGCATAAATTTATGCTCTATGTTGTCCAGACAGCATAAATCTATGCTGCGGAGGCTCTGTAGCATAAATTTATGCTCTATGTTGTCCAGACAGCATAAATCTATGTTGCGGAGGCTCTGTAGCATAAATTTATGCTCTATGTTGTCCAGACAGCATAAATCTATGTTGCGGAGGCTCTGTAGCATAAATTTATGCTATACTTTGTCCAGACAGCATAAATCTATGCTGCGGAGGCTCTGTAGCATAAATTTATGCTCTATGTTGTCCAGACAGCATAAATCTATGCTGCGGAGGCTCTGTAGCATAAATTTATGCTCTATGTTGTCCAGACAGCATAAATCTATGCTGCGGAGGCTCTGTAGCATAAATTTATGCTCTATGTTGTCCAGACAGCATAAATCTATGCTGTGGAGGCTCTTTAACATAAATGTTCTATGTTGTCCAACCAGCATAAATCTATGTTGCAAAGGCTTTGTAGCATAAATCTATGTTGCGGAGGCTCTGTAGCATAAATTTATGCTCTATGTTGTCCAGACAGCATAAATCTATGCTGCGGAGGCTCTGTATCATAAATTTATGCTCTATGTTGTCCATACAGCATAAATCTATGCTGCGGAGGCTCTGTAGCATAAATTTATGCTCTATGTTGTCCAGACAGCATAAATCTATGCTGCGGAGGCTCTGTAGCATAAATTTATGCTCTATGTTGTCCAGACAGCATAAATCTATGCTGTGGATGCTCTTTAACATAAATTTATGTTCTATGTTGTCCAACCAGCATAAATCTATGTTGCGGAGGCTTTGTAGCATAAATCTATGTTGCAAAGGATTTGTAGCATAAATTTATGCTCTATGTTGTCCAGACAGCATAAATCTATGCTGCGGAGGCTCTGTAGCATAAATTTATGCTCTATGTTGTCCAGACAGCATAAATCTATGTTGCGGAGGCTCTTTAACATAAATTTATGTTCTATGTTGTCCACCAGCATAAATCTATGTTGCAAAGGCTTTGTACCATAAATCTATGTTGCAAAGGATTTGTAGCATATATTTTTGCTCTATGTTGTCCAGACAGCATAAATCTATGCTGCGGAGGCTCTGTATCATAAATTTATGCTCTATGTTGTCCATACAGCATAAATCTATGCTGCGGAGGCTCTGTAGCATAAATTTATGCTCTATGTTGTCCAGACAGCATAAATCTATGTTGCGGAGGCTCTGTAGCATAAATTTTTGCTCCATGTTGTCCAGACAGTATAAATCTATGCTGCGAAGGCTCTGTAGCATAAATTTATGCTCTTTGTTGTCCAGACAGCATAAATCTATGCTGCGGAGGCTCTGTAGCATAAATTTATGCTCTATGTTGTCCAGACAGCATAAATCTATGTTGCGGAGGCTCTGTAGCATAAATTTATGCTCTATGTTGTCCAGACAGCATAAATCTATGTTGCGGAGGCTCTGTAGCATAAATTTATGCTCTATGTTGTCCAGACAGCATAAATCTATGTTGCGGAGGCTCTGTAGCATAAATTTATGCTCTATGTTGTCCAGACAGCATAAATCTATGTTGCGGAGGCTCTGTAGCATAAATTTATGCTCTATGTTGTCCAGACAGCATAAATCTATGCTGCGGAGGCTCTGTAGCATAAATTTATGCTCTATGTTGTCCAGACAGCATAAATCTATGCTGCGGAGGCTCTGTAGCATAAATTTATGCTCTATGTTGTCCAGACAGCATAAATCTATGCTGCGGAGGCTCTGTAGCATAAATTTATGCTCTATGTTGTCCAGACAGCATAAATCTATGCTGCGGAGGCTCTGTAGCATAAATTTATGCTCTATGTTGTCCAGACAGCATAAATCTATGCTGCGGAGGCTCTGTAGCATAAATTTATGCTCTATGTTGTCCAGACAGCATAAATCTATGCTGCGGAGGCTCTGTAGCATAAATTTATGCTCTATGTTGTCCAGACAGCATAAATCTATGTTGCGGAGGCTTTGTAGCATAAATTTATGCTCTATAATGTCCAGACAGCATAAATCTATGTTGCGGAGGCTCTGTAGCATAAATTTATGCTCTATGTTGTCCAGACAGCATAAATCTATGTTGCGGAGGCTCTGTAGCATAAATTTATGCTCTATGTTGTCCAGACAGCATAAATCTATGTTGCGGAGGCTCTGTAGCATAAATTTATGCTCTATGTTGTCCAGACAGCATAAATCTATGCTGCGGAGGCTCTGTAGCATAAATTTATGCTCTATGTTGTCCAGACAGCATAAATCTATGTTGTGGAGGCTCTTTAACATAAATTTATGTTCTATGTTGTCCAACCAGCATAAATCTATGTTGCGAAGGCTCTGTAGCATAAATTTATGCTCTATGTTGTAGACAGCATAAATCTATGCTGCGGAGGCTCTGTAGCATAAAATTATGCTCTATGTTGTCCAGACAGCATAAATCTATGTTGCGGAGGCTCTGTAGCATAAATTTATGCTCTATGTTGTCCAGACAGCATAAATCTATGCTTGGAGGCTCTGTAGCATAAATTTATGCTCTATGTTGTCCAGACAGCATAAATCTATGCTGCGGAGGCTCTGTAGCATAAATTTATGCTCTATGTTGTCCAGACAGCATAAATCTATGCTGTGGATGCTCTTTACATAAATTTATGTTCTATGTTGTCCAACCAGCATAAATCTATGTTGCAAAGGCTTTGTAGCATAAATCTATGTTGCAAAGGATTTGTAGCATAAATTTATGCTCTATGTTGTCCAGACAGCATAAATCTATGCTGCGGAGGCTCTGTAGCATAAATTTATGCTCTATGTTGTCCAGGCAGCAAAAATCTATGTTGCGGAGGCTCTTTAACATAAATTTATGTTCTATGTTGTCCAACCAGCATAAATCTATGTTGCAAAGGCTTTGTAGCATAAATCTATAATGCAAAGGATTTGTAGCATAAATTTTTGCTCTATGTTTTCCAGACAGCATAAATCTATGCTGCGGAGGCTCTGTATCATAAATTTATGCTCTATGTTGTCCATACAGCATAAATCTATGCTGCGGAGGCTCTGTAGCATAAATTTATGCTCTATGTTGTCCAGACAGCATAAATCTATGTTGCGGAGGCTCTGTAGCATAAATTTTTGCTCTATGTTGTCCAGACAGCATAAATCTATGCTGCGAAGGCTCTGTAGCATAAATTTATGCTCTATGTTGTCCAGACAGCAAATCTATGCTGCGGAGGCTCTGTAGCATAAATTATGCTCTATGTTGTCCAGACAGCATAAATCTATGCTGCGGAGGCTCTGTAGCATAAATTTATGCTCTATGTTGTCCAGACAGCATAAATCTATGCTGCGGAGGCTCTGTAGCATAAATTTATGCTCTATGTTGTCCAGACAGCATAAATCTATGCTGCGGAGGCTCTGTAGCATAAATTTATGCTCTATGTTGTCCAGACAGCATAAATCTATGCTGCGGAGGCTCTGTAGCATAAATTTATGCTCTATGTTGTCCAGACAGCATAAATCTATGTTGCGGAGGCTTTGTAGCATAAATTTATGCTCTATGTTGTCCAGACAGCATAAATCTATGTTGCGGAGGCTCTGTAGCATAAATTTATGCTCTATGTTGTCCAGACAGCATAAATCTATGTTGCGGAGGCTCTGTAGCATAAATTTATGCTCTATGTTGTCCAGACAGCATAAATCTATGTTGCGGAGGCTCTGTAGCATAAATTTATGCTCTATGTTGTCCAGACAGCATAAATCTATGCTGGAGGCTCTGTAGCATAAATTTATGCTCTATGTTGTCCAGACAGCATAAATCTATGTTGCGGAGGCTCTGTAGCATAAATTTATGTTCTATGTTGTCCAGACAGCAAAATCTATGTGCGGAGGCTCTGTAGCATAATTTATGCTCTATGTTGTAGACAGCATAAATCTATGCTGCGGAGGCTCTGTAGCATAAATTTATGCTCTATGTTGTCCAGACAGCATAAATCTATGTTGCGGAGGCTCTGTAGCATAAATTTATGCTCTATGTTGTCCAGACAGCATAAATCTATGCTGCGGAGGCTCTGTAGCATAAATTTATGCTCTATGTTGTCCAGACAGCATAAATCTATGCTGCGGAGGCTCTGTAGCATAAATTTATGCTCTATGTTGTCCAGACAGCATAAATCTATGCTGCGGAGGCTCTTAGCATAAATTTATGTTCTATGTTGTCCAACAGCATAAATCTATGTTGCAAAGGCTTTGTAGCATAAATCTATGTTGCAAAGGATTTGTAGCATAAATTTATGCTCTATGTTGTCCAGACAGCATAAATCTATGCTGCGGAGGCTCTGTAGCATAAATTTATGCTCTATGTTGTCCAGACAGCATAAATCTATGTTGCGGAGGCTCTGTAGCATAAATTTATGCTCTATGTTGTCCAGACAGCATAAATCTATGCTGCGGAGGCTCTGTAGCATAAATTTATGCTCTATGTTGTCCAGACAGCATAAATCTATGCTGCGGAGGCTCTGTAGCATAAATTTATGCTCTATGTTGTCCAGACAGCATAAATCTATGCTGCGGAGGCTCTGTAGCATAAATTTATGCTCTATGTTGTCCAGACAGCATAAATCTATGCTGTGGAGGCTCTTTAACATAAATTTATGTTCTATGTTGTCCAACCAGCATAAATCTATGTTGCGGAGGCTTTGTAGCATAAATCTATGTTGCAAGGATTTGTAGCATAAATTTATGCTCTATGTTGTCCAGACAGCATAAATCTATGCTGCGGAGGCTCTGTAGCATAAATTTATGCTCTATGTTGTCCAGACAGCATAAATCTATGCTGCGGAGGCTGTAGTAGCATAAATTTATGCTGTATGTTGTTGACAGCATAAATCTATGCTGCGGAGGCTCTGTAGCATAAATTTATGCTCTATGTTGTCCAGACAGCATAAATCTATGCTGCGGAGGCTCTGTAGCATAAATTTATGCTCTATGTTGTCCAGACAGCATAAATCTATGCTGCGGAGGCTCTGTAGCATAAATTTATGCTCTATGTTGTCCAGACAGCATAAATCTATGTTGCGGAGGCTCTGTAGCATAAATTTTGCTCTATGTTGTCCAGACAGCATAAATCTATGCTGCGAAGGCTCTGTAGCATAAATTTATGCTCTATGTTGTCCAGACAGCACAAATCTATGCTGCGGAGGCTCTGTAGCATAAATTTATGCTCTATGTTGTCCAGACAGCATAAATCTATGCTGCGGAGGCTCTGTAGCATAAATTTATGCTCTATGTTGTCCAGACAGCATAAATCTATGCTGCGGAGGCTCTGTAGCATAAATTTATGCTCTATGTTGTCCAGACAGCATAAATCTATGCTGCGGAGGCTCTGTAGCATAAATTTATGCTCTATGTTGTCCAGACAGCATAAATCTATGTTGCGGAGGCTCTGTAGCATAAATTTATGCTCTATGTTGTCCAGACAGCATAAATCTATGCTGCGGAGGCTCTGTAGCATAAATTTATGCTCTATGTTGTCCAGACAGCATAAATCTATGCTGCGGAGGCTCTGTAGCATAAATTTATGCTCTATGTTGTCCAGACAGCATAAATCTATGTTGCGGAGGCTCTGTAGCATAAATGTATGCTCTATGTTGTCCAGACAGCATAAATCTATGCTGCGGAGGCTCTGTAGCATAAATTTATGCTCTATGTTGTCCAGACAGCATAAATCTATGTTGCGGAGGCTCTGTAGCATAAATTTATGCTCTATGTTGTCCAGACAGCATAAATCTATGCTGCGGAGGCTCTGTAGCATAAATTATGCTCTATGTTGTCCAGACAGCATAAATCTATGTTGCGGAGGCTCTGTAGCATAAATTTATGCTCTTTTGTCCAGACAGCATAAATCTATGTTGCAAAGGCTTTGTAGCATAAATTTATGCTCTATGTTGTCCAGACAGCATAAATCTATGTTGCGGAGGCTCTGTAGCATAAATTTATGCTCTATGTTGTCCAGACAGCATAAATCTATGCTGCGGAGGCTCTGTAGCATAAATTTATGCTCTATGTTGTCCAGACAGCATAAATCTATGTTGCGGAGGCTCTGTAGCATAAATTTATGCTCTATGTTGTCCAGACAGCATAAATCTATGTTGCGGAGGCTCTGTAGCATAAATTTATGCTATACTTTGTCCAGACAGCATAAATCTATGCTGCGGAGGCTCTGTAGCATAAATGTATGCTCTATGTTGTCCAGACAGCATAAATCTTTGCTGCGAAGGCTCTGTAGCATAAATTTATGCTCTATGTTGTCCAGACAGCATAAATCTATGCTGCGGAGGCTCTGTAGCATAAATTTATGCTCTATGTTGTCCAGACAGCATAAATCTATGCTGTGGAGGCTCTTTAACATAAATTTTTGTTCTATGTTGTCCAACCAGCATAAATCTATGTTGCAAAGGCTTTGTGGCATAAATCTATGTTGCGGAGGCTCTGTAGCATAAATTTATGCTCTATGTTGTCCAGACAGCATAAATCTATGCTGCGGAGGCTCTGTATCATAAATTTATGCTCTATGTTGTCCATACAGCATAAATCTATGCTGCGGAGGCTCTGTAGCATAAATTTATGCTCTATGTTGTCCAGACAGCATAAATCTATGCTGCGGAGGCTCTGTAGCATAAATTTATGCTCTATGTTGTCCAGACAGCATAAATCTATGCTGTGGATGCTCTTTAACATAAATTTATGTTCTATGTTGTCCAACCAGCATAAATCTATGTTGCGGAGGCTTTGTAGCATAAATCTATGTTGCAAAGGATTTGTAGCATAAATTTATGCTCTATGTTGTCCAGACAGCATAAATCTATGCTGCGGAGGCTCTGTAGCATAAATTTATGCTCTATGTTGTCCAGGCAGCATAAATCTATGTTGCGGAGGCTCTTTAACATAAATTTATGTTCTATGTTGTCCAACCAGCATAAATCTATGTTGCAAAGGCTTTGTACCATAAATCTATGTTGCAAAGGATTTGTAGCATATATTTTTGCTCTATGTTGTCCAGACAGCATAAATCTATGCTGCGGAGGCTCTGTATCATAAATTTATGCTCTATGTTGTCCATACAGCATAAATCTATGCTGCGGAGGCTCTGTAGCATAAATTTATGCTCTATGTTGTCCAGACAGCATAAATCTATGTTGCGGAGGCTCTGTAGCATAAATTTTTGCTCCATGTTGTCCAGACAGTATAAATCTATGCTGCGAAGGCTCTGTAGCATAAATTTATGCTCTATGTTGTCCAGACAGCACAAATCTATGCTGCGGAGGCTCTGTAGCATAAATTTATGCTCTATGTTGTCCAGACAGCATATATTTATGTTGCGGAGGCTCTGTAACATAAATTTATGTTCTATGTTGTCCAGACAGCATAAATCTATGCTGCGGAGGCTCTGTAGCATAAATTTATGCTCTATGTTGTCCAGACAGCATAAATCTATGTTGCGGAGGCTCTGTAGCATAAATTTATGCTCTATGTTGTCCAGACAGCATAAATCTATGTTGCGGAGGCTCTGTAGCATAAATTTATGCTCTATGTTGTCCAGACAGCATAAATCTATGCTGCGGAGGCTCTGTAGCATAAATTTATGCTCTATGTTGTCCAGACAGCATAAATCTATGCTGCGGAGGCTCTGTAGCATAAATTTATGCTCTATGTTGTCCAGACAGCATAAATCTATGCTGCGGAGGCTCTGTAGCATAAATTTATGCTCTATGTTGTCCAGACAGCATAAATCTATGCTGCGGAGGCTCTGTAGCATAAATTTATGCTCTATGTTGTCCAGACAGCATAAATCTATGCTGCGGAGGCTCTGTAGCATAAATTTATGCTCTATGTTGTCCAGACAGCATAAATCTATGCTGCGGAGGCTCTGTAGCATAAATTTATGCTCTATGTTGTCCAGACAGCATAAATCTATGTTGCGGAGGCTCTGTAGCATAAATTTATGCTCTATGTTGTCCAGACAGCATAAATCTATGTTGCGGAGGCTCTGTAGCATAAATTTATGCTCTATGTTGTCCAGACAGCATAAATCTATGCTGCGGAGGCTCTGTAGCATAAATTTATGCTCTATGTTGTCCAGACAGCATAAATCTATGTTGCGGAGGCTCTGTAGCATAAATTTATGCTCTATGTTGTCCAGACAGCATAAATCTATGTTGCGGAGGCTCTGTAGCATAAATTTATGCTCTATGTTGTCCAGACAGCATAAATCTATGTTGCGGAGGCTCTGTAGCATAAATTTATGCTCTATGTTGTCCAGACAGCATAAATCTATGTTGCGGAGGCTCTGTAGCATAAATTTATGCTCTATGTTGTCCAGACAGCATAAATCTATGCTGCGGAGGCTCTGTAGCATAAATTTATGCTCTATGTTGTCCAGACAGCATAAATCTATGTTGCGGAGGCTCTGTAACATAAATTTATGCTCTATGTTGTCCAACAGCATAAATCTATGTTGCGAAGGCTCTGTAGCATAAATTTATGCTCTATGTTGTAGACAGCACAATCTATGCTGCGGAGGCTCTGTAGCATAAATTTATGCTCTATGTTGTCCAGACAGCATAAATCTATGCTGCGGAGGCTCTGTAACAATAATTTATGCTCTATGTTGTCCAGACAGCATAAATCTATGCTGCGGAGGCTCTGTAGCATAAATTTATGCTCTATGTTGTCCAGACAGCATAAATCTATGCTGCGGAGGCTCTGTAGCATAAATTTATGCTCTATGTTGTCCAGACAGCATAAATCTATGCTGTGGATGCTCTTTAACATAAATTTATGTTCTATGTTGTCCAACCAGCATAAATCTATGTTGCAAAGGCTTTGTAGCATAAATCTATGTTGCAAAGGATTTGTAGCATAAATTTATGCTCTATGTTGTCCAGACAGCATAAATCTATGCTGCGGAGGCTCTGTAGCATAAATTTATGCTCTATGTTGTCCAGGCAGCATAAATCTATGTTGCGGAGGCTCTTTAACATAAATTTATGTTCTATGTTGTCCAACCAGCATAAATCTATGTTGCAAAGGCTTTGTAGCATAAATCTATAATGCAAAGGATTTGTAGCATAAATTTTTGCTCTATGTTTTCCAGACAGCATAATTCTATGCTGCGGAGGCTCTGTATCATAAATTTATGCTCTATGTTGTCCATACAGCATAAATCTATGCTGCGGAGGCTCTGTAGCATAAATTTATGCTCTATGTTGTCCAGACAGCATAAATCTATGTTGCGGAGGCTCTGTAGCATAAATTTTTGCTCCATGTTGTCCAGACAGTATAAATCTATGCTGCGAAGGCTCTGTAGCATAAATTTATGCTCTTTGTTGTCCAGACAGCATAAATCTATGCTGCGGAGGCTCTGTAGCATAAATTTATGCGCTATGTTGTCCAGACAGCATAAATCTATGCTGCGGAGGCTCTGTAGCATAAATTTATGCTCTATGTTGTCCAGACAGCATAAATCTATGCTGCGGAGGCTCTGTAGCATAAATTTATGCTCTATGTTGTCCAGACAGCATAAATCTATGCTGCGGAGGCTCTGTAGCATAAATTTATGCTCTATGTTGTCCAGACAGCATAAATCTATGCTGCGGAGGCTCTGTAGCATAAATTTATGCTCTATGTTGTCCAGACAGCATAAATCTATGTTGCGGAGGCTTTGTAGCATAAATTTATGCTCTATGTTGTCCAGACAGCATAAATCTATGTTGCGGAGGCTCTGTAGCATAAATTTATGCTCTATGTTGTCCAGACAGCATAAATCTATGTTGCGGAGGCTCTGTAGCATAAATTTATGCTCTATGTTGTCCAGACAGCATAAATCTATGTTGCGGAGGCTCTGTAGCATAAATTTATGCTCTATGTTGTCCAGACAGCATAAATCTATGCTGCGGAGGCTCTGTAGCATAAATTTATGCTCTATGTTGTCCAGACAGCATAAATCTATGTTGCGGAGGCTCTGTAACATAAATTTATGTTCTATGTTGTCCAACCAGCATAAATCTATGTTGCGAAGGCTCTGTAGCATAAATTTATGCTCTATGTTGTCCAGACAGCACAAATCTATGCTGCGGAAGCTCTGTAGCATAAATTTATGCTCTATGTTGTCCAGACAGCATATTTTTATGTTGCGGAGGCTCTGTAACATAAATTTATGCTCTATGTTGTCCAGACAGCATAAATCTATGCTTTGGAGGCTCTGTAGCATAAATTTATGCTCTATGTTGTCCAGACAGCATAAATCTATGCTGCGGAGGCTCTGTAGCATAAATTTATGCTCTATGTTGTCCAGACAGCATAAATCTATGCTGTGGATGCTCTTTAACATAAATTTATGTTCTATGTTGTCCAACCAGCATAAATCTATGTTGCAAAGGCTTTGTAGCATAAATCTATGTTGCAAAGGATTTGTAGCATAAATTTATGCTCTATGTTGTCCAGACAGCATAAATCTATGCTGCGGAGGCTCTGTAGCATAAATTTATGCTCTATGTTGTCCAGACAGCATAAATCTATGTTGCGGAGGCTCTGTAGCATAAATTTATGCTCTATGTTGTCCAGACAGCATAAATCTATGCTGCGGAGGCTCTGTAGCATAAATTTATGCTCTATGTTGTCCATACAGCATAAATCTATGCTGCGGAGGCTCTGTAGCATAAATTTATGCTCTATGTTGTCCAGACAGCATAAATCTATGCTGCGGAGGCTCTGTAGCATAAATTTATGCTCTATGTTGTCCAGACAGCATAAATCTATGCTGTGGATGCTCTTTAACATAAATTTATGTTCTATGTTGTCCAACCAGCATAAATCTATGTTGCGGAGGCTTTGTAGCATAAATCTATGTTGCAAAGGATTTGTAGCATAAATTTATGCTCTATGTTGTCCAGACAGCATAAATCTATGCTGCGGAGGCTCTGTAGCATAAATTTATGCTCTATGTTGTCCAGACAGCATAAATCTTTGCTGCGGAGGCTCTGTAGCATAAATTTATGCTCTATGTTGTCCAGACAGCATAAATCTATGCTGCGGAGGCTCTGTAGCATAAATTTATGCTCTATGTTGTCCAGACAGCATAAATCTATGCTGCGGAGGCTCTGTAGCATAAATTTATGCTCTATGTTGTCCAGACAGCATAAATCTATGCTGCGGAGGCTCTGTAGCATAAATTTATGCTCTATGTTGTCCAGACAGCATAAATCTATGTTGCGGAGGCTCTGTAGCATAAATTTATGCTCTATGTTGTCCAGACAGCATAAATCTATGTTGCGGAGGCTCTGTAGCATAAATTTATGCTCTATGTTGTCCAGACAGCATAAATCTATGCTGCGGAGGCTCTGTAGCATAAATTTATGCTCTATGTTGTCCAGACAGCATAAATTTATGTTGCGGAGGCTCTGTAGCATAAATTTATGCTCTATGTTGTCCAGACAGCATAAATCTATGCTGCGGAGGCTCTGTAGCATAAATTTATGCTCTATGTTGTCCAGACAGCATAAATCTATGTTGCGGAGGCTCTGTAGCATAAATTTATGCTCTATGTTGTCCAGACAGCATAAATCTATGTTGCGGAGGCTCTGTAGCATAAATTTATTCTATACGTAGTCCAGACAGCATAAATCTATGCTGCGGAGGCTCTGTAGCATAAATTTATGCTCTATGTTGTCCAGACAGCATAAATCTATGCTGCGGAGGCTCTGTAGCATAAATTTATGCTCTATGTTGTCCAGACAGCATAAATCTATGCTGCGGAGGCTCTGTAGCATAAATTTATGCTCTATGTTGTCCAGACAGCATAAATCTATGCTGCGGAGGCTCTGTAGCATAAATTTATGCTCTATGTTGTCCAGACAGCATAAATCTATGCTGCGGAGGCTCTGTAGCATAAATTTATGCTCTATGTTGTCCAGACAGCAAAAATCTATGTTACGGAGGCTCTGCAGCATAAATTTATGCTCTATGTGGTCTAGGCAGAATAAATCTATGTTGCGGAGGCTCTTTAACATAAATTGATGTTCTATGTTGTCCAGGCAGCATAAATCTATGTTGCAGAGGCTTTGTAGCATAAATCTATGTTGCAAAGGCTTTGTAGCATAAATTTTTGCTTCATGTTGTCCAGACAGCATAAATCTATGCTGCGGAGGCTCTGTATCATAAATTTATGCTCTAATATGTTCTGGCAGGATAAATCTTTGCTGCGTAGGCTCTGTAGCATAAATTTATGCTCTATGTTGTCCAGACAGCATAAATCTATGTTGCGTAGGCTCTGTAGCATAAATTTATGCTCTATGTTGTCCAGACAGCATAAATCTATGCTGCGGAGGCTCTGTAGCATAAATTATGCTCTATGTTGTCCAGACAGCATAAATCATGTTGCGGAGGCTCTGTAGCATAAATTTATGCTCTATGTTGTCCAGACAGCATAAATCTATGCTGCGGAGGCTCTGTAGCATAAATTTATGCTCTATGTTGTCCAGACAGCATAAATCTATGCTGTGGAGGCTCTTAACATAAATTTATGTTCTATGTTGTCCAACCAGCATAAATCTATGTTGCAAGGCTTGTAGCATAAATCTTGTTTGCAAAGGATTTGTAGCATAAATTTATGCTCTATGTTGTCCAGACAGCATAAATCTATGCTGCGGAGGCTCTGTAGCATAAATTTATGCTCTATGTTGTCCAGACAGCATAAATCTATGTTGCGGAGGCTCTGTAATAAATTTATGCTCTATGTTGTCCAGACAGCATAAATCTATGCTGCGGAGGCTCTGTAGCATAAATTTATGCTCTATGTTGTCCAGACAGCATAAATCTATGCTGCGGAGGCTCTGTAGCATAAATTTATGCTCTATGTTGTCCAGGCAGCAGAAATTTATGCTGCGGAGGCTCTGTAGCATAAATTTATGTTCTATGTTGTCAAACCAGCATAAATCTATGTTGCAAAGGCTTTGTAGCATAAATCTATGTTGCAAAGGCTTTGTAGCATAAATTTTTGCTCTATGTTGTCCAGACAGCATAAATCTATGCTGCGGAGGCTCTGTAGCATAAATTTGGCTCTATGTTGTCCAGACAGCATAAATCTATGTTGCGGAGGCTCTGTAGCATAAATTTATGCTCTATGTTGTCCAGACAGCATAAATCTATGCTGCGGAGGCTCTGTAGCATAATTTATGCTCTATGTTGTCCAGACAGCATAAATCTATGCTGCGGAGGCTCTGTAGCATAAATTTATGCTCTATGTTGTCCAGACAGCATAAATCTATGCTGCGGAGGCTCTGTAGCATAATTTATGCTCTATGTTGTCCAGACAGCATAAATCTATGCTGCGGAGGCTCTGTAGCATAAATTTATGCTCTATGTTGTCCAACCAGCATAAATCTATGTTGCGGAGGCTTTGTAGCATAAATCTATGTGAAAGGATTTTGTGCATAAATTTATGCTCTATGTTGTCCAGACAGCATAAATCTATGCTGCGGAGGCTCTGTAGCATAAATTTATGCTCTATGTTGTCCAGACAGCATAAATCTATGCTGCGGAGGCTCTGTAGCATAAATTATGCTCTATGTTGTCCAGACAGCATAAATCTATGTTGCGGAGGCTCTGTAGCATAATTTATGCTCTATGTTGTCCAGACAGCATAAATCTATTGCGGAGGCTCTGTAGCATAAATTTATGCTCTATGTTGTCCAGACAGCATAAATCTATGCTGCGGAGGCTCTGTAGCATAAATTTATGCTCTATGTTGTCCAGACAGCAAAATCTATGTTGCGGAGGCTCTGTAGCATAATTTATGCTCTATGTTGTCCAGACAGCATAAATCTATTTGCGGAGGCTCTGTAGCATAATTTATGCTCTATGTTGTCCAGACAGCATAAATCTATGTTGCGGAGGCTCTGTAGCATAAATTTATGCTATACGTAGTCCAGACCGCATTAATCTATGCTGCGGAGGCTCTGTAGCATAAATTTATGCTCTATGTTGTCCAGACAGCATAAATCTTTGCTGCGGAGGCTCTGTAGCATAAATTTATGCTCTATGTTGTCCAGACAGCATAAATCTATGCTGCGGAGGCTCTGTAGCATAAATTTATGCTCTATGTTGTCCAGACAGCATAAATCTATGTTGCGGAGGCTCTGTAGCATAAATTTATGCTCTATGTTGTCCAGACAAATAAATCTATGTTGCGGAGGCTCTGTAGCATAAATTTATTTCTATGTTGTCCAGACAGCATAAATCTATGTTGCAGAGGCTTTGTAGCATAAATCTATGTTGCAAAGCTTTGTAGCATAAATTTATGCTCTATGTTGTCCAGACAGCATAAATCTATGTTGCGGAGGCTCTGTAGCATAAATTATGCTGTATGTTTTCCGACAGCATAAATCTATGCTGCGGATGCTCTGTAGCATAAATTTATGCTCTATGTTGTCCAGACAGCATAAATCTATGTTGCGGAGGCTCTGTAGCATAATTTATGCTCTATGTTGTCCAGACAGCATAAATCTATGTTGCGGAGGCTCGTAGCATAAATTTATGCTCTATGTTGTCCAGACAGCATAAATCTATGCTGCGGAGGCTCTGTAGCATAAATGTATGCTCTATGTTGTCCACAGCATAAATCTTTGCTGCGGAGGCTCTGTAGCATAATTTATGCTCTATGTTGTCCAGACAGCATAAATCTATGCTGCGAGGCTCTGTAGCATAAATTTATGCTCTATGTTGTCCAGACAGCATAAATCTATGCTGTGGAGGCTCTTTACATAAATTTTTGTCTATGTTGTCCAACCAGCATAAATCTATGTTGCAAAGGCTTTGTAGCATAAATCTATGTTGCGGAGGCTCTGTAGCATAAATTTATGCTCTATGTTGTCCAGACAGCATAAATCTATGCTGCGGAGGCTCTGTATCATAAATTTATGCTCTATGTTGTCCATACAGCATAAATCTATGCTGCGGAGGCTCTGTAGCATAAATTTATGCTCTATGTTGTCCAGACAGCATAAATCTATGCTGCGGAGGCTCTGTAGCATAAATTTATGCTCTATGTTGTCCAGACAGCATAAATCTATGCTGTGGAGGCTCTTTAACATAAATTTATGTCTATGTTGTCCAACAGCATAAATCTATGTTGCGGAGGCTTGTAGCATAAATCTATGTTGCCAAGGATTTGTAGCATAATTTATGCTCTATGTTGTCCAGACAGCATAAATCTATGCTGCGGAGGCTCTGTAGCATAAATTTATGCTCTATGTTGTCCAGACAGCATAAATCTATGTTGCGGAGGCTCTTTAACATAAATTTATGTTCTATGTTGTCCAACCAGCATAAATCTATGTTGCACAGGCTTTGTACCATAAATCTATGTTGCACAGGATTTGTAGCATAAATTTTTGCTCTATGTTGTCCAGACAGCATAAATCTATGCTGCGGAGGCTCTGTATCATAAATTTATGCTCTATGTTGTCCATACAGCATAAATCTATGCTGCGGAGGCTCTGTAGCATAAATTTATGCTCTATGTTGTCCAGACAGCATAAATCTATGCTTGCGGAGGCTTTGTTGCGTAAATTTTTGCTCTATGTTGTCCAGACAGTATAAATCTATGCTGCGGAGGCTCTGTAGCATAAATTTATGCTCTATGTTGTCCAGACAGCATAAATCTATGCTGCGGAGGCTCTGTAGCATAAATTTATGCTCTATGTTGTCCGACAGCATAAATCTATGCTGCGGAGGCTCTGTAGCATAAATTTATGCTCTATGTTGTCCAGACAGCATAAATCTATGTTGCGGAGGCTCTGTAGCATAAATTTATGCTCTATGTTGTCCAGACAGCATAAATCTATGTTGCGGAGGCTCTGTAGCATAAATTTATGCTCTATGTTGTCCAGACAGCATAAATCTATGCTGCGGAGGCTCTGTAGCATAAATTTATGCTCTATGTTGTCCAGACAGCATAAATCTATGCTGCGGAGGCTCTGTAGCATAAATTTATGCTCTATGTTGTCCAGACAGCATAAATCTATGTTGCGGAGGCTCTGTAGCATAATTTATGCTCTATGTTGTCCAGACAGCATAATCTATGCTGCGGAGGCTCTGTAGCATAAATTTATGCTCTATGTTGTCCAGACAGCATAAATCTATGCTGCGGAGGCTCTGTAGCATAAATTTATGCTCTATGTTGTCCAGACAGCATAAATCTATGTTGCGGAGGCTCTGTAGCATAAATTTATGCTCTATGTTGTCCAGACAGCATAAATCTATGCTGCGGAGGCTCTGTAGCATAAATTTATGCTCTATGTTGTCCAGACAGCAAAATCTATGCTGCGGAGGCTCTGTAGCATAAATTTATGCTCTATGTTGTCCAGACAGCATAAATCTATGCTGCGGAGGCTCTGTAGCATAAATTTATGCTCTATGTTGTCCAGACAGCATAAATCTATGCTGCGGAGGCTCTGTAGCATAAATTTATGCTCTATGTTGTCCAGACAGCATAAATCTATGCTGCGGAGGCTCTGTAGCATAAATTTATGCTCTATGTTGTCCAGACAGCATAAATCTATGCTGCGGAGGCTCTGTAGCATAAATTTATGCTCTATGTTGTCCAGACAGCATAAATCTATGCTGCGGAGGCTCTGTAGCATAAATTTATGCTCTATGTTGTCCAGACAGCATAAATCTATGCTGCGGAGGCTCTGTAGCATAAATTTATGCTCTATGTTGTCCAGACAGCATAAATCTATGCTGCGGAGGCTCTGTAGCATAAATTTATGCTCTATGTTGTCCAGACAGCATAAATCTATGCTGCGGAGGCTCTGTAGCATAAATTTATGCTCTATGTTGTCCAGACAGCATAAATCTATGCTGCGGAGGCTCTGTAGCATAAATTTATGCTCTATGTTGTCCAGACAGCATAAATCTATGCTGCGGAGGCTCTGTAGCATAAATTTATGCTCTATGTTGTCCAGACAGCATAAATCTATGCTGCGGAGGCTCTGTAGCATAAATTTATGCTCTATGTTGTCCAGACAGCATAAATCTATGCTGCGGAGGCTCTGTAGCATAAATTTATGCTCTATGTTGTCCAGACAGCATAAATCTATGCTGCGGAGGCTCTGTAGCATAAATTTATGCTCTATGTTGTCCAGACAGCATAAATCTATGCTGCGGAGGCTCTGTAGCATAAATTTATGCTCTATGTTGTCCAGACAGCATAAATCTATGCTGCGGAGGCTCTGTAGCATAAATTTATGCTCTATGTTGTCCAGACAGCATAAATCTATGTGCGGAGGCTCTGTAGCATAAATTTATGCTCTATGTTGTCCAGACAGCATAAATCTATGCTGCGGAGGCTCTGTAGCATAAATTTATGCTCTATGTTGTCCAGACAGCATAAATCTATGCTGCGGAGGCTCTGTAGCATAAATTTATGCTCTATGTTGTCCAGACAGCATAAATCTATGCTGCGGAGGCTCTGTAGCATAAATTTATGCTCTATGTTGTCCAGACAGCATAAATCTATGTTGCGGAGGCTCTGTAGCATAAATTTATGCTCTATGTTGTCCAGACAGCATAAATCTATGCTGCGGAGGCTCTGTAGCATAAATTATGCTCTATGTTGTCCAGACAGCATAAATCTATGTTGCGGAGGCTCTGTAGCATAAATTTATGCTCTATGTTGTCCAGACAGCATAAATCTATGTTGCGGAGGCTCTGTAGCATAAATTTATGCTCTATGTTGTCCAGACAGCATAAATCTATGTTGCGGAGGCTCTGTAGCATAAATTTATGCTCTATGTTGTCCAGACAGCATAAATCTATGCTGCGGAGGCTCTGTAGCATAAATTTATGCTCTATGTTGTCCAGACAGCATAAATCTATGTTGCGGAGGCTCTGTAGCATAAATTTATGCTCTATGTTGTCCAGACAGCATAAATCTATGTTGCGGAGGCTCTGTAGCATAAATTTATGCTCTATGTTGTCCAGACAGCATAAATCTATGCTGCGGAGGCTCTGTAGCATAAATTTATGCTCTATGTTGTCCAGACAGCATAAATCTTTGCTGCGGAGGCTCTGTAGCATAAATTTATGCTCTATGTTGTCCAGACAGCATAAATCTATGCTGCGGAGGCTCTGTAGCATAAATTTATGCTCTATGTTGTCCAGACAGCATAAATCTATGCTGTGGAGGCTCTTTAACATAAATTTATGTTCTATGTTGTCCAACCAGCATAAATCTATGTTGCAAAGGCTTTGTAGCATAAATCTATGTTGCGGAGGCTCTGTAGCATAAATGTATGCTCTATGTTGTCCAGACAGCATAAATCTATGCTGCGGAGGCTCTGTATCATAAATTTATGCTCTATGTTGTCCATACAGCATAAATCTATGCTGCGGAGGCTCTGTAGCATAAATTTATGCTCTATGTTGTCCAGACAGCATAAATCTATGCTGCGGAGGCTCTGTAGCATAAATTTATGCTCTATGTTGTCCAGACAGCATAAATCTATGCTGTGGATGCTCTTTAACATAAATTTATGTTCTATGTTGTCCACCAGCATAAATCTATGTTGCGGAGGCTTTGTAGCATAAATCTATGTTGCAAAGGATTTGTAGCATAAATTTATGCTCTATGTTGTCCAGACAGCATAAATCTATGCTGCGGAGGCTCTGTAGCATAAATTTATGCTCTATGTTGTCCAGGCAGCATAAATCTATGTTGCGGAGGCTCTTTAACATAAATTTATGTTCTATGTTGTCCAACCAGCATAAATCTATGTTGCAAAGGCTTTGTAGCATAAATCTATGTTGCAAAGGATTTGTAGCATATATTTTTGCTCTATGTTGTCCAGACAGCATAAATCTATGCTGCGGAGGCTCTGTATCATAAATTTATGCTCTATGTTGTCCATACAGCATAAATCTATGCTGCGGAGGCTCTGTAGCATAAATTTATGCTCTATGTTGTCCAGACAGCATAAATCTATGTTGCGGAGGCTCTGTAGCATAAATTTTTGCTCCATGTTGTCCAGACAGTATAAATCTATGCTGCGAAGGCTCTGTAGCATAAATTTATGCTCTTTGTTGTCCAGACAGCATAAATCTATGCTGCGGAGGCTCTGTAGCATAAATTTATGCTCTATGTTGTCCAGACAGCATAAATCTATGCTGCGGAGGCTCTGTAGCATAAATTTATGCTCTATGTTGTCCAGACAGCATAAATCTATGCTGCGGAGGCTCTGTAGCATAAATTTATGCTCTATGTTGTCCAGACAGCATAAATCTATGCTGCGGAGGCTCTGTAGCATAAATTTATGCTCTATGTTGTCCAGACAGCATAAATCTATGTTGCGGAGGCTCTGTAGCATAAATTTATGCTCTATGTTGTCCAGACAGCATAAATCTATGTTGCGGAGGCTCTGTAGCATAAATTTATGCTCTATGTTGTCCAGACAGCATAAATCTATGCTGCGGAGGCTCTGTAGCATAAATTTATGCTCTATGTTGTCCAGACAGCATAAATCTATGCTGCGGAGGCTCTGTAGCATAAATTTATGCTCTATGTTGTCCAGACAGCATAAATCTATGCTGCGGAGGCTCTGTAGCATAAATTTATGCTCTATGTTGTCCAGACAGCATAAATCTATGCTGCGGAGGCTCTGTAGCATAAATTTATGCTCTATGTTGTCCAGACAGCATAAATCTATGCTGCGGAGGCTCTGTAGCATAAATTTATGCTCTATGTTGTCCAGACAGCATAAATCTATGTTGCGGAGGCTCTGTAGCATAAATTTATGCTCTATGTTGTCCAGACAGCATAAATCTATGCTGCGGAGGCTCTGTAGCATAATTTATGCTCTATGTTGTCCAGACAGCATAAATCTATGCTGCGGAGGCTCTGTAGCATAAATTTATGCTCTATGTTGTCCAGACAGCATAAATCTATGCTGCGGAGGCTCTGTAGCATAAATTTATGCTCTATGTTGTCCAGACAGCATAAATCTATGCTGCGGAGGCTCTGTAGCATAATTTATGCTCTATGTTGTCCAGACAGCATAAATCTATGCTGCGGAGGCTCTGTAGCATAAATTTATGCTCTATGTTGTCCAGACAGCATAAATCTATGCTGCGGAGGCTCTGTAGCATAAATTTATGCTCTATGTTGTCCAGACAGCATAAATCTATGCTGCGGAGGCTCTGTAGCATAAATTTATGCTCTATGTTGTCCAGACAGCATAAATCTATGTTGCAAGGCTTTGTAGCATAAATCTATGTTGCGGAGGCTCTGTAGCATAAATTTATGCTCTATGTTGTCCAGACAGCATAAATCTATGCTGCGGAGGCTCTGTAGCATAAATTTATGCTCTATGTTGTCCAGACAGCATAAATCTATGCTGCGGAGGCTCTGTAGCATAAATTTATGCTCTATGTTGTCCAGACAGCATAAATCTATGTTGCGGAGGCTCTGTAGCATAAATTTATGCTATACTTTGTCCAGACAGCATAAATCTATGCTGCGGAGGCTCTGTAGCATAAATGTATGCTCTATGTTGTCCAGACAGCATAAATCTATGCTGCGGAGGCTCTGTAGCATAAATTTATGCTCTATGTTGTCCATACAGCATAAATCTATGCTGCGGAGGCTCTGTAGCATAAATTTATGCTCTATGTTGTCCAGACAGCATAAATCTATGCTGCGGAGGCTCTGTAGCATAAATTTATGCTCTATGTTGTCCAGACAGCATAAATCTATGCTGTGGATGCTCTTTAACATAAATTTATGTTCTATGTTGTCCAACCAGCATAAATCTATGTTGCGGAGGCTTTGTAGCATAAATCTATGTTGCAAAGGATTTGTAGCATAAATTTATGCTCTATGTTGTCCAGACAGCATAAATCTATGCTGCGGAGGCTCTGTAGCATAAATTTATGCTCTATGTTGTCCAGACAGCATAAATCTATGTTGCGGAGGCTCTTTAACATAAATTTATGTTCTATGTTGTCCAACCAGCATAAATCTATGTTGCAAAGGCTTTGTAGCATAAATCTATGTTGCAAAGGATTTGTAGCATAAATTTTGCTCTATGTTGTCCAGACAGCATAAATCTATGCTGCGGAGGCTCTGTATCATAAATTTATGCTCTATGTTGTCCATACAGCATAAATCTATGCTGCGGAGGCTCTGTAGCATAAATTTATGCTCTATGTTGTCCAGACAGCATAAATCTATGTTGCGGAGGCTCTGTAGCATAAATTTTTGCTCTATGTTGTCCAGACAGCATAAATCTATGCTGCGAAGGCTCTGTAGCATAAATTTATGCTCTATGTTGTCCAGACAGCATAAATCTATGCTGCGGAGGCTCTGTAGCATAAATTTATGCTCTATGTTGTCCAGACAGCATAAATCTATGCTGCGGAGGCTCTGTAGCATAAATTTATGCTCTATGTTGTCCAGACAGCATAAATCTATGCTGCGGAGGCTCTGTAGCATAAATTTATGCTCTATGTTGTCCAGACAGCATAAATCTATGTTGCGGAGGCTCTGTAGCATAAATTTATGCTCTATGTTGTCCAGACAGCATAAATCTATGCTGCGGAGGCTCTGTAGCATAAATTTATGCTCTATGTTGTCCAGACAGCATAAATCTATGCTGCGGAGGCTCTGTAGCATAAATTTATGCTCTATGTTGTCCAGACAGCATAAATCTATGCTGCGGAGGCTCTGTAGCATAAATTTATGCTCTATGTTGTCCAGACAGCATAAATCTATGTTGCGGAGGCTCTGTAGCATAAATTTATGCTCTATGTTGTCCAGACAGCATAAATCTATGCTGCGGAGGCTCTGTAGCATAAATTTATGCTCTATGTTGTCCAGACAGCATAAATCTATGTTGCGGAGGCTCTGTAGCATAAATTTATGCTCTATGTTGTCCAGACAGCATAAATCTATGCTGCGGAGGCTCTGTAGCATAAATTTATGCTCTATGTTGTCCAGACAGCATAAATCTATGCTGCGGAGGCTCTGTAGCATAAATTTATGCTCTATGTTGTCCAGACAGCATAAATCTATGTTGCGGAGGCTCTGTAGCATAAATTTATGCTCTATGTTGTCCAGACAGCATAAATCTATGCTGCGGAGGCTCTGTAGCATAAATTTATGCTCTATGTTGTCCAGACAGCATAAATCTATGCTGCGGAGGCTCTGTAGCATAAATTTATGCTCTATGTTGTCCAGACAGCATAAATCTATGCTTGGAGGCTCTGTAGCATAAATTTATGCTCTATGTTGTCCAGACAGCATAAATCTATGCTGCGGAGGCTCTGTAGCATAAATTTATGCTCTATGTTGTCCAGACAGCATAAATCTATGCTGCGGAGGCTCTGTAGCATAATTTATGCTCTATGTTGTCCAGACAGCATAAATCTATGCTGCGGAGGCTCTGTAGCATAAATTTATGCTCTATGTTGTCCAGACAGCATAAATCTATGCTGCGGAGGCTCTGTAGCATAAATTTATGCTCTATGTTGTCCAGACAGCATAAATCTATGTTGCGGAGGCTCTGTAGCATAAATTTATGCTCTATGTTGTCCAGACAGCATAAATCTATGTTGCGGAGGCTCTGTAGCATAAATTTATGCTCTATGTTGTCCAGACAGCATAAATCTATGCTGCGGAGGCTCTGTAGCATAAATTATGCTCTATGTTGTCCAGACAGCATAAATCTATGCTGCGGAGGCTCTGTAGCATAAATTTATGCTCTATGTTGTCCAGACAGCAGTAATCTATGCTGCGGAGGCTCTGTAGCATAAATTTATGCTCTATGTTGTCCAGACAGCATAAATCTATGCTGTGGAGGCTCTTTAACATAAATTTATGCTCTATGTTGTCCCACCCAGCATAAATCTATGTTGCAAAGGCTTTGTAGCATAAATCTATGTTGCGGAGGCTCTGTAGCATAAATTTATGCTCTATGTTGTCCAGACAGCATAAATCTATGCTGCGGAGGCTCTGTAGCATAAATTTATGCTCTATGTTGTCCAGACAGCATAATCTATGCTGCGGAGGCTCTGTAGCATAATTTATGCTCTATGTTGTCCAGACAGCATAAATCTATGCTGCGGAGGCTCTGTAGCATAAATTTATGCTCTATGTTGTCCAGACAGCATAAATCTATGCTGCGGAGGCTCTGTAGCATAAATTTATGCTCTATGTTGTCCATACAGCATAAATCTATGCTGCGGAGGCTCTGTAGCATAAATTTATGCTCTATGTTGTCCAGACAGCATAAATCTATGCTGCGGAGGCTCTGTAGCATAAATTTATGCTCTATGTTGTCCAGACAGCATAAATCTATGCTGCGGAGGCTCTGTAACATAAATTTATGCTCTATGTTGTCCAACAGCATAAATCTATGTTGCGGAGGCTTTGTAGCATAAATCTATGTTGCAAAGGATTTGTAGCATAAATTTATGCTCTATGTTGTCCAGACAGCATAAATCTATGCTGCGGAGGCTCTGTAGCATAAATTTATGCTCTATGTTGTCCAGACAGCATAATCTATGCTGCGGAGGCTCTGTAGCATAAATTTATGCTCTATGTTGTCCACAGCATAAATCTATGTGCGGAGGCTCTGTAGCATAAATTTATGCTCTATGTTGTCCAGACAGCATAAATCTATGCTGCGGAGGCTCTGTAGCATAATTTATGCTCTATGTTGTCCAGACAGCATAAATCTATGCTGCGGAGGCTCTGTAGCATAAATTTATGCTCTATGTTGTCCAACAGCATAAATCTATGTTGCGGAGGCTCTGTAGCATAATTTATGCTCTATGTTGTCCAGACAGCATAAATCTATGCTGCGGAGGCTCTGTAGCATAAATTTATGCTCTATGTTGTCCAGACAGCATAAATCTATGCTGCGGAGGCTCTGTAGCATAAATTTATGCTCTATGTTGTCCAGACAGCATAAATCTATGCTGCGGAGGCTCTGTAGCATAAATTTATGCTCTATGTTGTCCAGACAGCATAAATCTATGCTGCGGAGGCTCTGTAGCATAAATTTATGCTCTATGTTGTCCAGACAGCATAAATCTATTGCGGAGGCTCTGTAGCATAAATTTAGCTCTATGTTGTCCAGACAGCATAAATCTATGCTGCGGAGGCTCTGTAGCATAAATTTATGCTCTATGTTGTCCAGACAGCATAAATCTATGCTGCGGAGGCTCTGTAGCATAAATTTATGCTCTATGTTGTCCAGACAGCATAAATCTATGCTGCGGAGCTCTGTAGCATAAATTTATGCTCTATGTTGTCCAGACAGCATAAATCTATGTTGCGGAGGCTCTGTAGCATAATTTATGCTCTATGTTGTCCAGACAGCATAAATCTATGCTGCGGAGGCTCTGTAGCATAAATTTATGCTCTATGTTGTCCAGACAGCATAAATCTATGTTGCGGAGGCTCTGTAGCATAAATTTATGCTCTATGTTGTCCAACAGCATAAATCTATGTTGCGGAGGCTCTGTAGCATAAATTTATGCTCTATTTGTCCAGACAGCATAAATCTATGCTGCGGAGGCTCTGTAGCATAATTTATGCTCTATGTTGTCCAGACAGCATAAATCTATGCTGCGGAGGCTCTGTAGCATAAATTTATGCTCTATGTTGTCCAGACAGCATAAATCTATGCTGCGGAGGCTCTGTAGCATAAATTTATGCTCTATGTTGTCCAGACAGCATAAATCTATGCTGCGGAGGCTCTGTAGCATAAATTTATGCTCTATGTTGTCCAACAGCATAAATCTATGTTTGCAAAGGCTTTGTAGCATAATCTATGTTGCGAGGCTCTGTAGCATAAATTTATGCTCTTTGTTGTCCAGACAGCATAAATCTATGTTGCGGAGGCACTGTAGCATAAATTTATGCTCTATGTTGTCCGACAGCATAAATCTATGTTGCGGAGGATCTGTAGCATAAATTTATGCTCTATGTTGTCCAGACAGCATAAATCTATGCTGCGGAGGCTCTGTAGCATAAATTTATGCTCTATGTTGTCCAGACAGCATAAATCTATGTTGCGGAGCTCTGTAGCATAAATTTATGCTCTATGTTGTCCAGACAGCATAAATCTATGCTGCGGAGGCTCTGTAGCATAAATTTATGCTCTATGTTGTCCAGACAGCATAAATCTATGCTGCGGAGGCTCTGTAGCATAAATTTATGCTCTATGTTGTCCAGACAGCATAAATCTATGCTGCGGAGGCTCTTTAACATAAATTTATGCTCTATGTTGTCCACCAGCATAAATCTATGTTGCGGAGGCTTTGTAGCATAAATCTATGTTGCAAAGGATTTGTAGCATAAATTTTGCTCTATGTTGTCCAGACAGCATAAATCTATGCTGCGGAGGCTCTGTATCATAAATTTATGCTCTATGTTGTCCATACAGCATAAATCTATGCTGCGGAGGCTCTGTAGCATAAATTTATGCTCTATGTTGTCCAGACAGCATAAATCTATGTTGCGGAGGCTCTGTAGCATAAATTTTTGCTCTATGTTGTCCAGACAGCATAAATCTATGCTGCGAAGGCTCTGTAGCATAAATTTATGCTCTATGTTGTCCAGACAGCATAAATCTATGCTGCGGAGGCTCTGTAGCATAAATTTATGCTCTATGTTGTCCAGACAGCATAAATCTATGTTGCGGAGGCTCTGTAGCATAAATTTATGCTCTCTTGTTGTCCAGACTCATAAATCTATGCTGCGGAGGCTCTGTAGCATAAATTTATGCTCTATGTTGTCCAGACAGCATAAATCTATGCTGCGGAGGCTCTGTAGCATAAATTTATGCTCTATGTTGTCCAGACAGCATAAATCTATGCTGCGGAGGCTCTGTACATAAATTTATGCTCTATGTTGTCCAGACAGCATAAATCTATGCTGCGGAGGCTCTGTAGCATAAATTATGCTCTATGTTGTCCAGACAGCATAAATCTATGCTGCGGAGGCTCTGTAGCATAAATTTATGCTCTATGTTGTCCAGACAGCATAAATCTATGCTGCGGAGGCTCTGTAGCATAAATTTATGCTCTATGTTGTCCAGACAGCATAAATCTATGCTGCGGAGGCTCTGTAGCATAAATTTATGCTCTATGTTGTCCAGACAGCATAAATCTATGCTGCGGAGGCTCTGTAGCATAAATTTATGCTCTATGTTGTCCAGACAGCATAAATCTATGCTGCGGAGGCTCTGTAGCATAAATTTATGCTCTATGTTGTCCAGACAGCATAAATCTATGTTGCGGAGGCTCTGTAGCATAAATTTTGCTCTATGTTGTCCAGACAGCATAAATCTATGTTGCGGAGGCTCTGTAGCATAAATTTATGCTCTATGTTGTCCAGACAGCATAAATCTATGCTGCGGAGGCTCTGTAGCATAAATTTATGCTCTATGTTGTCCAGACAGCATAAATCTATGTTGCGGAGGCTTTGTAGCATAAATCTATGTTGCAAGGCTCTGTAGCATAAATTTTTGCTCTATGTTGTCCAGACAGCATAAATCTATGCTGCGGAGGCTCTGTAGCATAAATTTATGCTCTATGTTGTCCAGACAGCATAAATCTATGCTGCGGAGGCTCTGTAGCATAAATTGTACTCTATGTTGTCCAGACAGCATAAATCTTTGCTGCGGAGGCTCTGTAGCATAAATTTATGCTCTATGTTGTCCAGACAGCATAAATCTATGCTGCGGAGGCTCTGTAGCATAAATTTATGCTCTATGTTGTCCAGACAGCATAAATCTATGCTGTGGAGGCTCTGTAGCATAAATTTATGTTCTATGTTGTCCAACCAGCATAAATCTATGTTGCAAAGGCTTGTAGCATAAATCTATGTTGCGGATCTCTGTAGCATAAATTTATGCTCTATGTTGTCCAGACAGCATAAATCTATGCTGCGGAGGCTCTGTAGCATAAATTTATGCTCTATGTTGTCCATACAGCATAAATCTATGCTGCGGAGGCTCTGTAGCATAAATTTATGCTCTATGTTGTCCACAGCATAAATCTATGCTGCGGAGGCTCTGTAGCATAAATTTATGCTCTATGTTGTCCAGACAGCATAAATCTATGCTGTGGATGCTCTTAGCATAAATTTATGCTCTATGTTGTCCACCAGCATAAATCTATGTTGCGGAGGCTTTGTAGCATAAATCTATGTTGCAAAGGATTTGTAGCATAAATTTATGCTCTATGTTGTCCAGACAGCATAAATCTATGCTGCGGAGGCTCTGTAGCATAAATTTATGCTCTATGTTGTCCAGACAGCATAAATCTATGCTGCGGAGGCTCTGTAGCATAAATTTATGCTCTATGTTGTCCAGACAGCATAAATCTATGTTGCGGAGGCTCTGTAGCATAAATTTTGCTCTATGTTGTCCAGACAGCATAAATCTATGCTGCGAAGGCTCTGTAGCATAAATTTATGCTCTATGTTGTCCAGACAGCATAAATCTATGCTGCGGAGGCTCTGTAGCATAAATTTATGCTCTATGTTGTCCAGACAGCATAAATCTATGCTGCGGAGGCTCTGTAGCATAAATTATGCTCTATGTTGTCCAGACAGCATAAATCTATGCTGCGGAGGCTCTGTAGCATAAATTTATGCTCTATGTTGTCCAGACAGCATAAATCTATGCTGCGGAGGCTCTGTAGCATAAATTTATGCTCTATGTTGTCCAGACAGCATAAATCTATGCTGCGGAGGCTCTGTAGCATAAATTTATGCTCTATGTTGTCCAGACAGCATAAATCTATGCTGCGGAGGCTCTGTAGCATAAATTTATGCTCTATGTTGTCCAGACAGCATAAATCTATGCTGCGGAGGCTCTGTAGCATAAATTTATGCTCTATGTTGTCCAGACAGCATAAATCTATGTTGCGGAGGCTCTGTAGCATAAATTTATGCTCTATGTGTCCAGACAGCATAAATCTATGCTGCGGAGGCTCTGTAGCATAAATTTATGCTCTATGTTGTCCAGACAGCATAAATCTATGTTGCGGAGGCTCTGTAGCATAAATGTATGCTCTATGTTGTCCAGACAGCATAAATCTATGCTGCGGAGGCTCTGTAGCATAAATTTATGCTCTATGTTGTCCAGACAGCATAAATCTATGTTGCGGAGGCTCTGTAGCATAAATTTATGCTCTATGTTGTCCAGACAGCATAAATCTATGCTGCGGAGGCTCTGTAGCATAAATTTATGCTCTATGTTGTCCAGACAGCATAAATCTATGTTGCGGAGGCTCTGTAGCATAAATTTAGCTCTTGTTGTCCAGACAGCATAAATCTATGTTGCGGAGGCTCTGTAGCATAAATTTATGCTCTATGTTGTCCAGACAGCATAAATCTATGTTGCGGAGGCTCTGTAGCATAAATTTATGCTCTATGTTGTCCAGACAGCATAAATCTATGCTGCGGAGGCTCTGTAGCATAAATTTATGCTCTATGTTGTCCAGACAGCATAAATCTATGTTGCGGAGGCTCTGTAGCATAAATTTATGCTCTATGTTGTCCAGACAGCATAAATCTATGTTGCGGAGGCTCTGTAGCATAAATTTATGCTCTATTTGTCCAGACAGCATAAATCTATGCTGCGGAGGCTCTGTAGCATAAATTTATGCTCTATGTTGTCCAGACAGCATAAATCTATGCTGCGGAGGCTCTGTAGCATAAATTTATGCTCTATGTTGTCCAGACAGCATAAATCTATGCTGCGGAGGCTCTGTAGCATAAATTTATGCTCTATGTTGTCCAGACAGCATAAATCTATGCTGCGGAGGCTCTGTAGCATAAATTTATGTTCTATGTTGTCCAACCAGCATAAATCAGCAAAGGCAGCATAAATCTATGTTGCGGAGGCTCTGTAGCATAAATTTATGCTCTATGTTGTCCAGACAGCATAAATCTATGCTGCGGAGGCTCTGTAGCATAAATTTATGCTCTATGTTGTCCAGACAGCATAAATCTATGCTGCGGAGGCTCTGTAGCATAAATTTATGCTCTATGTTGTCCAGACAGCATAAATCTATGCTGCGGAGGCTCTGTAGCATAAATTTATGCTCTATGTTGTCCAGACAGCATAAATCTATGCTGCGGAGGCTCTTTAACATAAATTTATGTTCTATGTTGTCCAACAGCATAAATCTATGTTGCGGAGGCTTTGTAGCATAAATCTATGTGCAAAGGATTTGTAGCATAAATTTATGCTCTATGTTGTCCAGACAGCATAAATCTATGCTGCGGAGGCTCTGTAGCATAAATTTATGCTCTATGTTGTCCAGACAGCATAAATCTATGTTGCGGAGGCTCTGTAGCATAAATTTATGCTCTATGTTGTCCAACAGCATAAATCTATGTTGCGGAGGCTCTGTAGCATAAATTTATGCTCTATGTTGTCCAGACAGCATAAATCTATGTTGCGGAGGCTCTGTAGCATAAATTTATGCTCTATGTTGTCCAGACAGCATAAATCTATGTTGCGGAGGCTCTGTAGCATAAATTTATGCTCTATGTTGTCCAGACAGCATAAATCTATGTTGCGGAGGCTCTGTAGCATAAATTTATGCTCTATGTTGTCCAGACAGCATAAATCTATGTTGCGGAGGCTCTGTAGCATAAATTTATGCTCTATGTTGTCCAGACAGCATAAATCTATGTTGCGGAGGCTCTGTAGCATAAATTTATGCTCTATGTTGTCCAGACAGCATAAATCTATGTTGCGGAGGCTCTGTAGCATAAATTTATGCTCTATGTTGTCCAGACAGCATAAATCTATGTTGCGGAGGCTCTGTAGCATAAATTTATGCTCTATGTTGTCCAGACAGCATAAATCTATGTTGCGGAGGCTCTGTAGCATAAATTTATGCTCTATGTTGTCCAGACAGCATAAATCTATGTTGCGGAGGCTCTGTAGCATAAATTTATGCTCTATGTTGTCCAGACAGCATAAATCTATGTTGCGGAGGCTCTGTAGCATAAATTTATGCTCTATGTTGTCCAGACAGCATAAATCTATGTTGCGGAGGCTCTGTAGCATAAATTTATGCTCTATGTTGTCCAGACAGCATAAATCTATGTTGCGGAGGCTCTGTAGCATAAATTTATGCTCTATGTTGTCCAGACAGCATAAATCTATGTTGCGGAGGCTCTGTAGCATAAATTTATGCTCTATGTTGTCCAGACAGCATAAATCTATGTTGCGGAGGCTCTGTAGCATAAATTTATGCTCTATGTTGTCCAGACAGCATAAATCTATGTTGCGGAGGCTCTGTAGCATAAATTTATGCTCTATGTTGTCCAGACAGCATAAATCTATGTGCGGAGGCTCTGTAGCATAAATTTATGCTCTATGTTGTCCAGACAGCATAAATCTATGTTGCGGAGGCTCTGTAGCATAAATTTATGCTCTATGTTGTCCAGACAGCATAAATCTATGTTGCGGAGGCTCTGTAGCATAAATTTATGCTCTATGTTGTCCAGACAGCATAAATCTATGTTGCGGAGGCTCTGTAGCATAAATTTATGCTCTATGTTGTCCAGACAGCATAAATCTATGTTGCGGAGGCTCTGTAGCATAAATTTATGCTCTATGTTGTCCAGACAGCATAAATCTATGTTGCGGAGGCTCTGTAGCATAAATTTATGCTCTATGTTGTCCAGACAGCATAAATCTATGTTGCGGAGGCTCTGTAGCATAAATTTATGCTCTATGTTGTCCAGACAGCATAAATCTATGTTGCGGAGGCTCTGTAGCATAAATTTATGCTCTATGTTGTCCAGACAGCATAAATCTATGTTGCGGAGGCTCTGTAGCATAAATTTATGCTCTATGTTGTCCAGACAGCATAAATCTATGTTGCGGAGGCTCTGTAGCATAAATTTATGCTCTATGTTGTCCAGACAGCATAAATCTATGTTGCGGAGGCTCTGTAGCATAAATTTATGCTCTATGTTGTCCAGACAGCATAAATCTATGTTGCGGAGGCTCTGTAGCATAAATTTATGCTCTATGTTGTCCAGACAGCATAAATCTATGTTGCGGAGGCTCTGTAGCATAAATTTATGCTCTATGTTGTCCAGACAGCATAAATCTATGTTGCGGAGGCTCTGTAGCATAAATTTATGCTCTATGTTGTCCAGACAGCATAAATCTATGTTGCGGAGGCTCTGTAGCATAAATTTATGCTCTATGTTGTCCAGACAGCATAAATCTATGTTGCGGAGGCTCTGTAGCATAAATTTATGCTCTATGTTGTCCAGACAGCATAAATCTATGTTGCGGAGGCTCTGTAGCATAAATTTATGCTCTATGTTGTCCAGACAGCATAAATCTATGTTGCGGAGGCTCTGTAGCATAAATTTATGCTCTATGTTGTCCAGACAGCATAAATCTATGTTGCGGAGGCTCTGTAGCATAAATTTATGCTCTATGTTGTCCAGACAGCATAAATCTATGTTGCGGAGGCTCTGTAGCATAAATTTATGCTCTATGTTGTCCAGACAGCATAAATCTATGTTGCGGAGGCTCTGTAGCATAAATTTATGCTCTATGTTGTCCAGACAGCATAAATCTATGTTGCGGAGGCTCTGTAGCATAAATTTATGCTCTATGTTGTCCAGACAGCATAAATCTATGTTGCGGAGGCTCTGTAGCATAAATTTATGCTCTATGTTGTCCAGACAGCATAAATCTATGTTGCGGAGGCTCTGTAGCATAAATTTATGCTCTATGTTGTCCAGACAGCATAAATCTATGTTGCGGAGGCTCTGTAGCATAAATTTATGCTCTATGTTGTCCAGACAGCATAAATCTATGTTGCGGAGGCTCTGTAGCATAAATTTATGCTCTATGTTGTCCAGACAGCATAAATCTATGTTGCGGAGGCTCTGTAGCATAAATTTATGCTCTATGTTGTCCAGACAGCATAAATCTATGTTGCGGAGGCTCTGTAGCATAAATTTATGCTCTATGTTGTCCAGACAGCATAAATCTATGTTGCGGAGGCTCTGTAGCATAAATTTATGCTCTATGTTGTCCAGACAGCATAAATCTATGTTGCGAGGCTCTGTAGCATAAATTATGCTCTATGTTGTCCAGACAGCATAAATCTATGTTGCGGAGGCTCTGTAGCATAAATTTATGCTCTATGTTGTCCAGACAGCATAAATCTATGTTGCGGAGGCTCTGTAGCATAAATTATGCTCTATGTTGTCCAGACAGCATAAATCTATGTTGCGGAGGCTCTGTAGCATAAATTTATGCTCTATGTTGTCCAGACAGCATAAATCTATGTTGCGGAGGCTCTGTAGCATAAATTTATGCTCTATGTTGTCCAGACAGCATAAATCTATGTTGCGGAGGCTCTGTAGCATAAATTTATGCTCTATGTTGTCCAGACAGCATAAATCTATGTTGCGGAGGCTCTGTAGCATAAATTTATGCTCTATGTTGTCCAGACAGCATAAATCTATGTTGCGGAGGCTCTGTAGCATAAATTTATGCTCTATGTTGTCCAGACAGCATAAATCTATGTTGCGGAGGCTCTGTAGCATAAATTTATGCTCTATGTTGTCCAGACAGCATAAATCTATGTTGCGGAGGCTCTGTAGCATAAATTTATGCTCTATGTTGTCCAGACAGCATAAATCTATGTTGCGGAGGCTCTGTAGCATAAATTTATGCTCTATGTTGTCCAGACAGCATAAATCTATGTTGCGGAGGCTCTGTAGCATAAATTTATGCTCTATGTTGTCCAGACAGCATAAATCTATGTTGCGGAGGCTCTGTAGCATAAATTTATGCTCTATGTTGTCCAGACAGCATAAATCTATGTTGCGGAGGCTCTGTAGCATAAATTTATGCTCTATGTTGTCCAGACAGCATAAATCTATGTTGCGGAGGCTCTGTAGCATAAATTTATGCTCTATGTTGTCCAGACAGCATAAATCTATGTTGCGGAGGCTCTGTAGCATAAATTTATGCTCTATGTTGTCCAGACAGCATAAATCTATGTTGCGGAGGCTCTGTAGCATAAATTTATGCTCTATGTTGTCCAGACAGCATAAATCTATGTTGCGGAGGCTCTGTAGCATAAATTTATGCTCTATGTTGTCCAGACAGCATAAATCTATGTTGCGGAGGCTGTAGCATAAATTTATGCTCTATGTTGTCCAGACAGCATAAATCTATGTTGCGGAGGCTCTGTAGCATAAATTTATGCTCTATGTTGTCCAGACAGCATAAATCTATGTTGCGGAGGCTCTGTAGCATAAATTTATGCTCTATGTTGTCCAGACAGCATAAATCTATGTTGCGGAGGCTCTGTAGCATAAATTTATGCTCTATGTTGTCCAGACAGCATAAATCTATGTTGCGGAGGCTCTGTAGCATAAATTTATGCTCTATGTTGTCCAGACAGCATAAATCTATGTTGCGGAGGCTCTGTAGCATAAATTTATGCTCTATGTTGTCCAGACAGCATAAATCTATGTTGCGGAGGCTCTGTAGCATAAATTTATGCTCTATGTTGTCCAGACAGCATAAATCTATGTTGCGGAGGCTCTGTAGCATAAATTTATGCTCTATGTTGTCCAGACAGCATAAATCTATGTTGCGGAGGCTCTGTAGCATAAATTTATGCTCTATGTTGTCCAGACAGCATAAATCTATGTTGCGGAGGCTCTGTAGCATAAATTTATGCTCTATGTTGTCCAGACAGCATAAATCTATGTTGCGGAGGCTCTGTAGCATAAATTTATGCTCTATGTTGTCCAGACAGCATAAATCTATGTTGCGGAGGCTCTGTAGCATAAATTTATGCTCTATGTTGTCCAGACAGCATAAATCTATGTTGCGGAGGCTCTGTAGCATAAATTTATGCTCTATGTTGTCCAGACAGCATAAATCTATGTTGCGGAGGCTCTGTAGCATAAATTTATGCTCTATGTTGTCCAGACAGCATAAATCTATGTTGCGGAGGCTCTGTAGCATAAATTTATGCTCTATGTTGTCCAGACAGCATAAATCTATGTTGCGGAGGCTCTGTAGCATAAATTTATGCTCTATGTTGTCCAGACAGCATAAATCTATGTTGCGGAGGCTCTGTAGCATAAATTTATGCTCTATGTTGTCCAGACAGCATAAATCTATGTTGCGGAGGCTCTGTAGCATAAATTTATGCTCTATGTTGTCCAGACAGCATAAATCTATGTTGCGGAGGCTCTGTAGCATAAATTTATGCTCTATGTTGTCCAGACAGCATAAATCTATGTTGCGGAGGCTCTGTAGCATAAATTTATGCTCTATGTTGTCCAGACAGCATAAATCTATGTTGCGGAGGCTCTGTAGCATAAATTTATGCTCTATGTTGTCCAGACAGCATAAATCTATGTTGCGGAGGCTCTGTAGCATAAATTTATGCTCTATGTTGTCCAGACAGCATAAATCTATGTTGCGGAGGCTCTGTAGCATAAATTTATGCTCTATGTTGTCCAGACAGCATAAATCTATGTTGCGGAGGCTCTGTAGCATAAATTTATGCTCTATGTTGTCCAGACAGCATAAATCTATGTTGCGGAGGCTCTGTAGCATAAATTTATGCTCTATGTTGTCCAGACAGCATAAATCTATGTTGCGGAGGCTCTGTAGCATAAATTTATGCTCTATGTTGTCCAGACAGCATAAATCTATGTTGCGGAGGCTCTGTAGCATAAATTTATGCTCTATGTTGTCCAGACAGCATAAATCTATGTTGCGGAGGCTCTGTAGCATAAATTTATGCTCTATGTTGTCCAGACAGCATAAATCTATGTTGCGGAGGCTCTGTAGCATAAATTTATGCTCTATGTTGTCCAGACAGCATAAATCTATGTTGCGGAGGCTCTGTAGCATAAATTTATGCTCTATGTTGTCCAGACAGCATAAATCTATGTTGCGGAGGCTCTGTAGCATAAATTTATGCTCTATGTTGTCCAGACAGCATAAATCTATGTTGCGGAGGCTCTGTAGCATAAATTTATGCTCTATGTTGTCCAGACAGCATAAATCTATGTTGCGGAGGCTCTGTAGCATAAATTTATGCTCTATGTTGTCCAGACAGCATAAATCTATGTTGCGGAGGCTCTGTAGCATAAATTTATGCTCTATGTTGTCCAGACAGCATAAATCTATGTTGCGGAGGCTCTGTAGCATAAATTTATGCTCTATGTTGTCCAGACAGCATAAATCTATGTTGCGGAGGCTCTGTAGCATAAATTTATGCTCTATGTTGTCCAGACAGCATAAATCTATGTTGCGGAGGCTCTGTAGCATAAATTTATGCTCTATGTTGTCCAGACAGCATAAATCTATGTTGCGGAGGCTCTGTAGCATAAATTTATGCTCTATGTTGTCCAGACAGCATAAATCTATGTTGCGGAGGCTCTGTAGCATAAATTTATGCTCTATGTTGTCCAGACAGCATAAATCTATGTTGCGGAGGCTCTGTAGCATAAATTTATGCTCTATGTTGTCCAGACAGCATAAATCTATGTTGCGGAGGCTCTGTAGCATAAATTTATGCTCTATGTTGTCCAGACAGCATAAATCTATGTTGCGGAGGCTCTGTAGCATAAATTTATGCTCTATGTTGTCCAGACAGCATAAATCTATGTTGCGGAGGCTCTGTAGCATAAATTTATGCTCTATGTTGTCCAGACAGCATAAATCTATGTTGCGGAGGCTCTGTAGCATAAATTTATGCTCTATGTTGTCCAGACAGCATAAATCTATGTTGCGGAGGCTCTGTAGCATAAATTTATGCTCTATGTTGTCCAGACAGCATAAATCTATGTTGCGGAGGCTCTGTAGCATAAATTTATGCTCTATGTTGTCCAGACAGCATAAATCTATGTTGCGGAGGCTCTGTAGCATAAATTTATGCTCTATGTTGTCCAGACAGCATAAATCTATGTTGCGGAGGCTCTGTAGCATAAATTTATGCTCTATGTTGTCCAGACAGCATAAATCTATGTTGCGGAGGCTCTGTAGCATAAATTTATGCTCTATGTTGTCCAGACAGCATAAATCTATGTTGCGGAGGCTCTGTAGCATAAATTTATGCTCTATGTTGTCCAGACAGCATAAATCTATGTTGCGGAGGCTCTGTAGCATAAATTTATGCTCTATGTTGTCCAGACAGCATAAATCTATGTTGCGGAGGCTCTGTAGCATAAATTTATGCTCTATGTTGTCCAGACAGCATAAATCTATGTTGCGGAGGCTCTGTAGCATAAATTTATGCTCTATGTTGTCCAGACAGCATAAATCTATGTTGCGGAGGCTCTGTAGCATAAATTTATGCTCTATGTTGTCCAGACAGCATAAATCTATGTTGCGGAGGCTCTGTAGCATAAATTTATGCTCTATGTTGTCCAGACAGCATAAATCTATGTTGCGGAGGCTCTGTAGCATAAATTTATGCTCTATGTTGTCCAGACAGCATAAATCTATGTTGCGGAGGCTCTGTAGCATAAATTTATGCTCTATGTTGTCCAGACAGCATAAATCTATGTTGCGGAGGCTCTGTAGCATAAATTTATGCTCTATGTTGTCCAGACAGCATAAATCTATGTTGCGGAGGCTCTGTAGCATAAATTTATGCTCTATGTTGTCCAGACAGCATAAATCTATGTTGCGGAGGCTCTGTAGCATAAATTTATGCTCTATGTTGTCCAGACAGCATAAATCTATGTTGCGGAGGCTCTGTAGCATAAATTTATGCTCTATGTTGTCCAGACAGCATAAATCTATGTTGCGGAGGCTCTGTAGCATAAATTTATGCTCTATGTTGTCCAGACAGCATAAATCTATGTTGCGGAGGCTCTGTAGCATAAATTTATGCTCTATGTTGTCCAGACAGCATAAATCTATGTTGCGGAGGCTCTGTAGCATAAATTTATGCTCTATGTTGTCCAGACAGCATAAATCTATGTTGCGGAGGCTCTGTAGCATAAATTTATGCTCTATGTTGTCCAGACAGCATAAATCTATGTTGCGGAGGCTCTGTAGCATAAATTTATGCTCTATGTTGTCCAGACAGCATAAATCTATGTTGCGGAGGCTCTGTAGCATAAATTTATGCTCTATGTTGTCCAGACAGCATAAATCTATGTTGCGGAGGCTCTGTAGCATAAATTTATGCTCTATGTTGTCCAGACAGCATAAATCTATGTTGCGGAGGCTCTGTAGCATAAATTTATGCTCTATGTTGTCCAGACAGCATAAATCTATGTTGCGGAGGCTCTGTAGCATAAATTTATGCTCTATGTTGTCCAGACAGCATAAATCTATGTTGCGGAGGCTCTGTAGCATAAATTTATGCTCTATGTTGTCCAGACAGCATAAATCTATGTTGCGGAGGCTCTGTAGCATAAATTTATGCTCTATGTTGTCCAGACAGCATAAATCTATGTTGCGGAGGCTCTGTAGCATAAATTTATGCTCTATGTTGTCCAGACAGCATAAATCTATGTTGCGGAGGCTCTGTAGCATAAATTTATGCTCTATGTTGTCCAGACAGCATAAATCTATGTTGCGGAGGCTCTGTAGCATAAATTTATGCTCTATGTTGTCCAGACAGCATAAATCTATGTTGCGGAGGCTCTGTAGCATAAATTTATGCTCTATGTTGTCCAGACAGCATAAATCTATGTTGCGGAGGCTCTGTAGCATAAATTTATGCTCTATGTTGTCCAGACAGCATAAATCTATGTTGCGGAGGCTCTGTAGCATAAATTTATGCTCTATGTTGTCCAGACAGCATAAATCTATGTTGCGGAGGCTCTGTAGCATAAATTTATGCTCTATGTTGTCCAGACAGCATAAATCTATGTTGCGGAGGCTCTGTAGCATAAATTTATGCTCTATGTTGTCCAGACAGCATAAATCTATGTTGCGGAGGCTCTGTAGCATAAATTTATGCTCTATGTTGTCCAGACAGCATAAATCTATGTTGCGGAGGCTCTGTAGCATAAATTTATGCTCTATGTTGTCCAGACAGCATAAATCTATGTTGCGGAGGCTCTGTAGCATAAATTTATGCTCTATGTTGTCCAGACAGCATAAATCTATGTTGCGGAGGCTCTGTAGCATAAATTTATGCTCTATGTTGTCCAGACAGCATAAATCTATGTTGCGGAGGCTCTGTAGCATAAATTTATGCTCTATGTTGTCCAGACAGCATAAATCTATGTTGCGGAGGCTCTGTAGCATAAATTTATGCTCTATGTTGTCCAGACAGCATAAATCTATGTTGCGGAGGCTCTGTAGCATAAATTTATGCTCTATGTTGTCCAGACAGCATAAATCTATGTTGCGGAGGCTCTGTAGCATAAATTTATGCTCTATGTTGTCCAGACAGCATAAATCTATGTTGCGGAGGCTCTGTAGCATAAATTTATGCTCTATGTTGTCCAGACAGCATAAATCTATGTTGCGGAGGCTCTGTAGCATAAATTTATGCTCTATGTTGTCCAGACAGCATAAATCTATGTTGCGGAGGCTCTGTAGCATAAATTTATGCTCTATGTTGTCCAGACAGCATAAATCTATGTTGCGGAGGCTCTGTAGCATAAATTTATGCTCTATGTTGTCCAGACAGCATAAATCTATGTTGCGGAGGCTCTGTAGCATAAATTTATGCTCTATGTTGTCCAGACAGCATAAATCTATGTTGCGGAGGCTCTGTAGCATAAATTTATGCTCTATGTTGTCCAGACAGCATAAATCTATGTTGCGGAGGCTCTGTAGCATAAATTTATGCTCTATGTTGTCCAGACAGCATAAATCTATGTTGCGGAGGCTCTGTAGCATAAATTTATGCTCTATGTTGTCCAGACAGCATAAATCTATGTTGCGGAGGCTCTGTAGCATAAATTTATGCTCTATGTTGTCCAGACAGCATAAATCTATGTTGCGGAGGCTCTGTAGCATAAATTTATGCTCTATGTTGTCCAGACAGCATAAATCTATGTTGCGGAGGCTCTGTAGCATAAATTTATGCTCTATGTTGTCCAGACAGCATAAATCTATGTTGCGGAGGCTCTGTAGCATAAATTTATGCTCTATGTTGTCCAGACAGCATAAATCTATGTTGCGGAGGCTCTGTAGCATAAATTTATGCTCTATGTTGTCCAGACAGCATAAATCTATGTTGCGGAGGCTCTGTAGCATAAATTTATGCTCTATGTTGTCCAGACAGCATAAATCTATGTTGCGGAGGCTCTGTAGCATAAATTTATGCTCTATGTTGTCCAGACAGCATAAATCTATGTTGCGGAGGCTCTGTAGCATAAATTTATGCTCTATGTTGTCCAGACAGCATAAATCTATGTTGCGGAGGCTCTGTAGCATAAATTTATGCTCTATGTTGTCCAGACAGCATAAATCTATGTTGCGGAGGCTCTGTAGCATAAATTTATGCTCTATGTTGTCCAGACAGCATAAATCTATGTTGCGGAGGCTCTGTAGCATAAATTTATGCTCTATGTTGTCCAGACAGCATAAATCTATGTTGCGGAGGCTCTGTAGCATAAATTTATGCTCTATGTTGTCCAGACAGCATAAATCTATGTTGCGGAGGCTCTGTAGCATAAATTTATGCTCTATGTTGTCCAGACAGCATAAATCTATGTTGCGGAGGCTCTGTAGCATAAATTTATGCTCTATGTTGTCCAGACAGCATAAATCTATGTTGCGGAGGCTCTGTAGCATAAATTTATGCTCTATGTTGTCCAGACAGCATAAATCTATGTTGCGGAGGCTCTGTAGCATAAATTTATGCTCTATGTTGTCCAGACAGCATAAATCTATGTTGCGGAGGCTCTGTAGCATAAATTTATGCTCTATGTTGTCCAGACAGCATAAATCTATGTTGCGGAGGCTCTGTAGCATAAATTTATGCTCTATGTTGTCCAGACAGCATAAATCTATGTTGCGGAGGCTCTGTAGCATAAATTTATGCTCTATGTTGTCCAGACAGCATAAATCTATGTTGCGGAGGCTCTGTAGCATAAATTTATGCTCTATGTTGTCCAGACAGCATAAATCTATGTTGCGGAGGCTCTGTAGCATAAATTTATGCTCTATGTTGTCCAGACAGCATAAATCTATGTTGCGGAGGCTCTGTAGCATAAATTTATGCTCTATGTTGTCCAGACAGCATAAATCTATGTTGCGGAGGCTCTGTAGCATAAATTTATGCTCTATGTTGTCCAGACAGCATAAATCTATGTTGCGGAGGCTCTGTAGCATAAATTTATGCTCTATGTTGTCCAGACAGCATAAATCTATGTTGCGGAGGCTCTGTAGCATAAATTTATGCTCTATGTTGTCCAGACAGCATAAATCTATGTTGCGGAGGCTCTGTAGCATAAATTTATGCTCTATGTTGTCCAGACAGCATAAATCTATGTTGCGGAGGCTCTGTAGCATAAATTTATGCTCTATGTTGTCCAGACAGCATAAATCTATGTTGCGGAGGCTCTGTAGCATAAATTTATGCTCTATGTTGTCCAGACAGCATAAATCTATGTTGCGGAGGCTCTGTAGCATAAATTTATGCTCTATGTTGTCCAGACAGCATAAATCTATGTTGCGGAGGCTCTGTAGCATAAATTTATGCTCTATGTTGTCCAGACAGCATAAATCTATGTTGCGGAGGCTCTGTAGCATAAATTTATGCTCTATGTTGTCCAGACAGCATAAATCTATGTTGCGGAGGCTCTGTAGCATAAATTTATGCTCTATGTTGTCCAGACAGCATAAATCTATGTTGCGGAGGCTCTGTAGCATAAATTTATGCTCTATGTTGTCCAGACAGCATAAATCTATGTTGCGGAGGCTCTGTAGCATAAATTTATGCTCTATGTTGTCCAGACAGCATAAATCTATGTTGCGGAGGCTCTGTAGCATAAATTTATGCTCTATGTTGTCCAGACAGCATAAATCTATGTTGCGGAGGCTCTGTAGCATAAATTTATGCTCTATGTTGTCCAGACAGCATAAATCTATGTTGCGGAGGCTCTGTAGCATAAATTTATGCTCTATGTTGTCCAGACAGCATAAATCTATGTTGCGGAGGCTCTGTAGCATAAATTTATGCTCTATGTTGTCCAGACAGCATAAATCTATGTTGCGGAGGCTCTGTAGCATAAATTTATGCTCTATGTTGTCCAGACAGCATAAATCTATGTTGCGGAGGCTCTGTAGCATAAATTTATGCTCTATGTTGTCCAGACAGCATAAATCTATGTTGCGGAGGCTCTGTAGCATAAATTTATGCTCTATGTTGTCCAGACAGCATAAATCTATGTTGCGGAGGCTCTGTAGCATAAATTTATGCTCTATGTTGTCCAGACAGCATAAATCTATGTTGCGGAGGCTCTGTAGCATAAATTTATGCTCTATGTTGTCCAGACAGCATAAATCTATGTTGCGGAGGCTCTGTAGCATAAATTTATGCTCTATGTTGTCCAGACAGCATAAATCTATGTTGCGGAGGCTCTGTAGCATAAATTTATGCTCTATGTTGTCCAGACAGCATAAATCTATGTTGCGGAGGCTCTGTAGCATAAATTTATGCTCTATGTTGTCCAGACAGCATAAATCTATGTTGCGGAGGCTCTGTAGCATAAATTTATGCTCTATGTTGTCCAGACAGCATAAATCTATGTTGCGGAGGCTCTGTAGCATAAATTTATGCTCTATGTTGTCCAGACAGCATAAATCTATGTTGCGGAGGCTCTGTAGCATAAATTTATGCTCTATGTTGTCCAGACAGCATAAATCTATGTTGCGGAGGCTCTGTAGCATAAATTTATGCTCTATGTTGTCCAGACAGCATAAATCTATGTTGCGGAGGCTCTGTAGCATAAATTTATGCTCTATGTTGTCCAGACAGCATAAATCTATGTTGCGGAGGCTCTGTAGCATAAATTTATGCTCTATGTTGTCCAGACAGCATAAATCTATGTTGCGGAGGCTCTGTAGCATAAATTTATGCTCTATGTTGTCCAGACAGCATAAATCTATGTTGCGGAGGCTCTGTAGCATAAATTTATGCTCTATGTTGTCCAGACAGCATAAATCTATGTTGCGGAGGCTCTGTAGCATAAATTTATGCTCTATGTTGTCCAGACAGCATAAATCTATGTTGCGGAGGCTCTGTAGCATAAATTTATGCTCTATGTTGTCCAGACAGCATAAATCTATGTTGCGGAGGCTCTGTAGCATAAATTTATGCTCTATGTTGTCCAGACAGCATAAATCTATGTTGCGGAGGCTCTGTAGCATAAATTTATGCTCTATGTTGTCCAGACAGCATAAATCTATGTTGCGGAGGCTCTGTAGCATAAATTTATGCTCTATGTTGTCCAGACAGCATAAATCTATGTTGCGGAGGCTCTGTAGCATAAATTTATGCTCTATGTTGTCCAGACAGCATAAATCTATGTTGCGGAGGCTCTGTAGCATAAATTTATGCTCTATGTTGTCCAGACAGCATAAATCTATGTTGCGGAGGCTCTGTAGCATAAATTTATGCTCTATGTTGTCCAGACAGCATAAATCTATGTTGCGGAGGCTCTGTAGCATAAATTTATGCTCTATGTTGTCCAGACAGCATAAATCTATGTTGCGGAGGCTCTGTAGCATAAATTTATGCTCTATGTTGTCCAGACAGCATAAATCTATGTTGCGGAGGCTCTGTAGCATAAATTTATGCTCTATGTTGTCCAGACAGCATAAATCTATGTTGCGGAGGCTCTGTAGCATAAATTTATGCTCTATGTTGTCCAGACAGCATAAATCTATGTTGCGGAGGCTCTGTAGCATAAATTTATGCTCTATGTTGTCCAGACAGCATAAATCTATGTTGCGGAGGCTCTGTAGCATAAATTTATGCTCTATGTTGTCCAGACAGCATAAATCTATGTTGCGGAGGCTCTGTAGCATAAATTTATGCTCTATGTTGTCCAGACAGCATAAATCTATGTTGCGGAGGCTCTGTAGCATAAATTTATGCTCTATGTTGTCCAGACAGCATAAATCTATGTTGCGGAGGCTCTGTAGCATAAATTTATGCTCTATGTTGTCCAGACAGCATAAATCTATGTTGCGGAGGCTCTGTAGCATAAATTTATGCTCTATGTTGTCCAGACAGCATAAATCTATGTTGCGGAGGCTCTGTAGCATAAATTTATGCTCTATGTTGTCCAGACAGCATAAATCTATGTTGCGGAGGCTCTGTAGCATAAATTTATGCTCTATGTTGTCCAGACAGCATAAATCTATGTTGCGGAGGCTCTGTAGCATAAATTTATGCTCTATGTTGTCCAGACAGCATAAATCTATGTTGCGGAGGCTCTGTAGCATAAATTTATGCTCTATGTTGTCCAGACAGCATAAATCTATGTTGCGGAGGCTCTGTAGCATAAATTTATGCTCTATGTTGTCCAGACAGCATAAATCTATGTTGCGGAGGCTCTGTAGCATAAATTTATGCTCTATGTTGTCCAGACAGCATAAATCTATGTTGCGGAGGCTCTGTAGCATAAATTTATGCTCTATGTTGTCCAGACAGCATAAATCTATGTTGCGGAGGCTCTGTAGCATAAATTTATGCTCTATGTTGTCCAGACAGCATAAATCTATGTTGCGGAGGCTCTGTAGCATAAATTTATGCTCTATGTTGTCCAGACAGCATAAATCTATGTTGCGGAGGCTCTGTAGCATAAATTTATGCTCTATGTTGTCCAGACAGCATAAATCTATGTTGCGGAGGCTCTGTAGCATAAATTTATGCTCTATGTTGTCCAGACAGCATAAATCTATGTTGCGGAGGCTCTGTAGCATAAATTTATGCTCTATGTTGTCCAGACAGCATAAATCTATGTTGCGGAGGCTCTGTAGCATAAATTTATGCTCTATGTTGTCCAGACAGCATAAATCTATGTTGCGGAGGCTCTGTAGCATAAATTTATGCTCTATGTTGTCCAGACAGCATAAATCTATGTTGCGGAGGCTCTGTAGCATAAATTTATGCTCTATGTTGTCCAGACAGCATAAATCTATGTTGCGGAGGCTCTGTAGCATAAATTTATGCTCTATGTTGTCCAGACAGCATAAATCTATGTTGCGGAGGCTCTGTAGCATAAATTTATGCTCTATGTTGTCCAGACAGCATAAATCTATGTTGCGGAGGCTCTGTAGCATAAATTTATGCTCTATGTTGTCCAGACAGCATAAATCTATGTTGCGGAGGCTCTGTAGCATAAATTTATGCTCTATGTTGTCCAGACAGCATAAATCTATGTTGCGGAGGCTCTGTAGCATAAATTTATGCTCTATGTTGTCCAGACAGCATAAATCTATGTTGCGGAGGCTCTGTAGCATAAATTTATGCTCTATGTTGTCCAGACAGCATAAATCTATGTTGCGGAGGCTCTGTAGCATAAATTTATGCTCTATGTTGTCCAGACAGCATAAATCTATGTTGCGGAGGCTCTGTAGCATAAATTTATGCTCTATGTTGTCCAGACAGCATAAATCTATGTTGCGGAGGCTCTGTAGCATAAATTTATGCTCTATGTTGTCCAGACAGCATAAATCTATGTTGCGGAGGCTCTGTAGCATAAATTTATGCTCTATGTTGTCCAGACAGCATAAATCTATGTTGCGGAGGCTCTGTAGCATAAATTTATGCTCTATGTTGTCCAGACAGCATAAATCTATGTTGCGGAGGCTCTGTAGCATAAATTTATGCTCTATGTTGTCCAGACAGCATAAATCTATGTTGCGGAGGCTCTGTAGCATAAATTTATGCTCTATGTTGTCCAGACAGCATAAATCTATGTTGCGGAGGCTCTGTAGCATAAATTTATGCTCTATGTTGTCCAGACAGCATAAATCTATGTTGCGGAGGCTCTGTAGCATAAATTTATGCTCTATGTTGTCCAGACAGCATAAATCTATGTTGCGGAGGCTCTGTAGCATAAATTTATGCTCTATGTTGTCCAGACAGCATAAATCTATGTTGCGGAGGCTCTGTAGCATAAATTTATGCTCTATGTTGTCCAGACAGCATAAATCTATGTTGCGGAGGCTCTGTAGCATAAATTTATGCTCTATGTTGTCCAGACAGCATAAATCTATGTTGCGGAGGCTCTGTAGCATAAATTTATGCTCTATGTTGTCCAGACAGCATAAATCTATGTTGCGGAGGCTCTGTAGCATAAATTTATGCTCTATGTTGTCCAGACAGCATAAATCTATGTTGCGGAGGCTCTGTAGCATAAATTTATGCTCTATGTTGTCCAGACAGCATAAATCTATGTTGCGGAGGCTCTGTAGCATAAATTTATGCTCTATGTTGTCCAGACAGCATAAATCTATGTTGCGGAGGCTCTGTAGCATAAATTTATGCTCTATGTTGTCCAGACAGCATAAATCTATGTTGCGGAGGCTCTGTAGCATAAATTTATGCTCTATGTTGTCCAGACAGCATAAATCTATGTTGCGGAGGCTCTGTAGCATAAATTTATGCTCTATGTTGTCCAGACAGCATAAATCTATGTTGCGGAGGCTCTGTAGCATAAATTTATGCTCTATGTTGTCCAGACAGCATAAATCTATGTTGCGGAGGCTCTGTAGCATAAATTTATGCTCTATGTTGTCCAGACAGCATAAATCTATGTTGCGGAGGCTCTGTAGCATAAATTTATGCTCTATGTTGTCCAGACAGCATAAATCTATGTTGCGGAGGCTCTGTAGCATAAATTTATGCTCTATGTTGTCCAGACAGCATAAATCTATGTTGCGGAGGCTCTGTAGCATAAATTTATGCTCTATGTTGTCCAGACAGCATAAATCTATGTTGCGGAGGCTCTGTAGCATAAATTTATGCTCTATGTTGTCCAGACAGCATAAATCTATGTTGCGGAGGCTCTGTAGCATAAATTTATGCTCTATGTTGTCCAGACAGCATAAATCTATGTTGCGGAGGCTCTGTAGCATAAATTTATGCTCTATGTTGTCCAGACAGCATAAATCTATGTTGCGGAGGCTCTGTAGCATAAATTTATGCTCTATGTTGTCCAGACAGCATAAATCTATGTTGCGGAGGCTCTGTAGCATAAATTTATGCTCTATGTTGTCCAGACAGCATAAATCTATGTTGCGGAGGCTCTGTAGCATAAATTTATGCTCTATGTTGTCCAGACAGCATAAATCTATGTTGCGGAGGCTCTGTAGCATAAATTTATGCTCTATGTTGTCCAGACAGCATAAATCTATGTTGCGGAGGCTCTGTAGCATAAATTTATGCTCTATGTTGTCCAGACAGCATAAATCTATGTTGCGGAGGCTCTGTAGCATAAATTTATGCTCTATGTTGTCCAGACAGCATAAATCTATGTTGCGGAGGCTCTGTAGCATAAATTTATGCTCTATGTTGTCCAGACAGCATAAATCTATGTTGCGGAGGCTCTGTAGCATAAATTTATGCTCTATGTTGTCCAGACAGCATAAATCTATGTTGCGGAGGCTCTGTAGCATAAATTTATGCTCTATGTTGTCCAGACAGCATAAATCTATGTTGCGGAGGCTCTGTAGCATAAATTTATGCTCTATGTTGTCCAGACAGCATAAATCTATGTTGCGGAGGCTCTGTAGCATAAATTTATGCTCTATGTTGTCCAGACAGCATAAATCTATGTTGCGGAGGCTCTGTAGCATAAATTTATGCTCTATGTTGTCCAGACAGCATAAATCTATGTTGCGGAGGCTCTGTAGCATAAATTTATGCTCTATGTTGTCCAGACAGCATAAATCTATGTTGCGGAGGCTCTGTAGCATAAATTTATGCTCTATGTTGTCCAGACAGCATAAATCTATGTTGCGGAGGCTCTGTAGCATAAATTTATGCTCTATGTTGTCCAGACAGCATAAATCTATGTTGCGGAGGCTCTGTAGCATAAATTTATGCTCTATGTTGTCCAGACAGCATAAATCTATGTTGCGGAGGCTCTGTAGCATAAATTTATGCTCTATGTTGTCCAGACAGCATAAATCTATGTTGCGGAGGCTCTGTAGCATAAATTTATGCTCTATGTTGTCCAGACAGCATAAATCTATGTTGCGGAGGCTCTGTAGCATAAATTTATGCTCTATGTTGTCCAGACAGCATAAATCTATGTTGCGGAGGCTCTGTAGCATAAATTTATGCTCTATGTTGTCCAGACAGCATAAATCTATGTTGCGGAGGCTCTGTAGCATAAATTTATGCTCTATGTTGTCCAGACAGCATAAATCTATGTTGCGGAGGCTCTGTAGCATAAATTTATGCTCTATGTTGTCCAGACAGCATAAATCTATGTTGCGGAGGCTCTGTAGCATAAATTTATGCTCTATGTTGTCCAGACAGCATAAATCTATGTTGCGGAGGCTCTGTAGCATAAATTTATGCTCTATGTTGTCCAGACAGCATAAATCTATGTTGCGGAGGCTCTGTAGCATAAATTTATGCTCTATGTTGTCCAGACAGCATAAATCTATGTTGCGGAGGCTCTGTAGCATAAATTTATGCTCTATGTTGTCCAGACAGCATAAATCTATGTTGCGGAGGCTCTGTAGCATAAATTTATGCTCTATGTTGTCCAGACAGCATAAATCTATGTTGCGGAGGCTCTGTAGCATAAATTTATGCTCTATGTTGTCCAGACAGCATAAATCTATGTTGCGGAGGCTCTGTAGCATAAATTTATGCTCTATGTTGTCCAGACAGCATAAATCTATGTTGCGGAGGCTCTGTAGCATAAATTTATGCTCTATGTTGTCCAGACAGCATAAATCTATGTTGCGGAGGCTCTGTAGCATAAATTTATGCTCTATGTTGTCCAGACAGCATAAATCTATGTTGCGGAGGCTCTGTAGCATAAATTTATGCTCTATGTTGTCCAGACAGCATAAATCTATGTTGCGGAGGCTCTGTAGCATAAATTTATGCTCTATGTTGTCCAGACAGCATAAATCTATGTTGCGGAGGCTCTGTAGCATAAATTTATGCTCTATGTTGTCCAGACAGCATAAATCTATGTTGCGGAGGCTCTGTAGCATAAATTTATGCTCTATGTTGTCCAGACAGCATAAATCTATGTTGCGGAGGCTCTGTAGCATAAATTTATGCTCTATGTTGTCCAGACAGCATAAATCTATGTTGCGGAGGCTCTGTAGCATAAATTTATGCTCTATGTTGTCCAGACAGCATAAATCTATGTTGCGGAGGCTCTGTAGCATAAATTTATGCTCTATGTTGTCCAGACAGCATAAATCTATGTTGCGGAGGCTCTGTAGCATAAATTTATGCTCTATGTTGTCCAGACAGCATAAATCTATGTTGCGGAGGCTCTGTAGCATAAATTTATGCTCTATGTTGTCCAGACAGCATAAATCTATGTTGCGGAGGCTCTGTAGCATAAATTTATGCTCTATGTTGTCCAGACAGCATAAATCTATGTTGCGGAGGCTCTGTAGCATAAATTTATGCTCTATGTTGTCCAGACAGCATAAATCTATGTTGCGGAGGCTCTGTAGCATAAATTTATGCTCTATGTTGTCCAGACAGCATAAATCTATGTTGCGGAGGCTCTGTAGCATAAATTTATGCTCTATGTTGTCCAGACAGCATAAATCTATGTTGCGGAGGCTCTGTAGCATAAATTTATGCTCTATGTTGTCCAGACAGCATAAATCTATGTTGCGGAGGCTCTGTAGCATAAATTTATGCTCTATGTTGTCCAGACAGCATAAATCTATGTTGCGGAGGCTCTGTAGCATAAATTTATGCTCTATGTTGTCCAGACAGCATAAATCTATGTTGCGGAGGCTCTGTAGCATAAATTTATGCTCTATGTTGTCCAGACAGCATAAATCTATGTTGCGGAGGCTCTGTAGCATAAATTTATGCTCTATGTTGTCCAGACAGCATAAATCTATGTTGCGGAGGCTCTGTAGCATAAATTTATGCTCTATGTTGTCCAGACAGCATAAATCTATGTTGCGGAGGCTCTGTAGCATAAATTTATGCTCTATGTTGTCCAGACAGCATAAATCTATGTTGCGGAGGCTCTGTAGCATAAATTTATGCTCTATGTTGTCCAGACAGCATAAATCTATGTTGCGGAGGCTCTGTAGCATAAATTTATGCTCTATGTTGTCCAGACAGCATAAATCTATGTTGCGGAGGCTCTGTAGCATAAATTTATGCTCTATGTTGTCCAGACAGCATAAATCTATGTTGCGGAGGCTCTGTAGCATAAATTTATGCTCTATGTTGTCCAGACAGCATAAATCTATGTTGCGGAGGCTCTGTAGCATAAATTTATGCTCTATGTTGTCCAGACAGCATAAATCTATGTTGCGGAGGCTCTGTAGCATAAATTTATGCTCTATGTTGTCCAGACAGCATAAATCTATGTTGCGGAGGCTCTGTAGCATAAATTTATGCTCTATGTTGTCCAGACAGCATAAATCTATGTTGCGGAGGCTCTGTAGCATAAATTTATGCTCTATGTTGTCCAGACAGCATAAATCTATGTTGCGGAGGCTCTGTAGCATAAATTTATGCTCTATGTTGTCCAGACAGCATAAATCTATGTTGCGGAGGCTCTGTAGCATAAATTTATGCTCTATGTTGTCCAGACAGCATAAATCTATGTTGCGGAGGCTCTGTAGCATAAATTTATGCTCTATGTTGTCCAGACAGCATAAATCTATGTTGCGGAGGCTCTGTAGCATAAATTTATGCTCTATGTTGTCCAGACAGCATAAATCTATGTTGCGGAGGCTCTGTAGCATAAATTTATGCTCTATGTTGTCCAGACAGCATAAATCTATGTTGCGGAGGCTCTGTAGCATAAATTTATGCTCTATGTTGTCCAGACAGCATAAATCTATGTTGCGGAGGCTCTGTAGCATAAATTTATGCTCTATGTTGTCCAGACAGCATAAATCTATGTTGCGGAGGCTCTGTAGCATAAATTTATGCTCTATGTTGTCCAGACAGCATAAATCTATGTTGCGGAGGCTCTGTAGCATAAATTTATGCTCTATGTTGTCCAGACAGCATAAATCTATGTTGCGGAGGCTCTGTAGCATAAATTTATGCTCTATGTTGTCCAGACAGCATAAATCTATGTTGCGGAGGCTCTGTAGCATAAATTTATGCTCTATGTTGTCCAGACAGCATAAATCTATGTTGCGGAGGCTCTGTAGCATAAATTTATGCTCTATGTTGTCCAGACAGCATAAATCTATGTTGCGGAGGCTCTGTAGCATAAATTTATGCTCTATGTTGTCCAGACAGCATAAATCTATGTTGCGGAGGCTCTGTAGCATAAATTTATGCTCTATGTTGTCCAGACAGCATAAATCTATGTTGCGGAGGCTCTGTAGCATAAATTTATGCTCTATGTTGTCCAGACAGCATAAATCTATGTTGCGGAGGCTCTGTAGCATAAATTTATGCTCTATGTTGTCCAGACAGCATAAATCTATGTTGCGGAGGCTCTGTAGCATAAATTTATGCTCTATGTTGTCCAGACAGCATAAATCTATGTTGCGGAGGCTCTGTAGCATAAATTTATGCTCTATGTTGTCCAGACAGCATAAATCTATGTTGCGGAGGCTCTGTAGCATAAATTTATGCTCTATGTTGTCCAGACAGCATAAATCTATGTTGCGGAGGCTCTGTAGCATAAATTTATGCTCTATGTTGTCCAGACAGCATAAATCTATGTTGCGGAGGCTCTGTAGCATAAATTTATGCTCTATGTTGTCCAGACAGCATAAATCTATGTTGCGGAGGCTCTGTAGCATAAATTTATGCTCTATGTTGTCCAGACAGCATAAATCTATGTTGCGGAGGCTCTGTAGCATAAATTTATGCTCTATGTTGTCCAGACAGCATAAATCTATGTTGCGGAGGCTCTGTAGCATAAATTTATGCTCTATGTTGTCCAGACAGCATAAATCTATGTTGCGGAGGCTCTGTAGCATAAATTTATGCTCTATGTTGTCCAGACAGCATAAATCTATGTTGCGGAGGCTCTGTAGCATAAATTTATGCTCTATGTTGTCCAGACAGCATAAATCTATGTTGCGGAGGCTCTGTAGCATAAATTTATGCTCTATGTTGTCCAGACAGCATAAATCTATGTTGCGGAGGCTCTGTAGCATAAATTTATGCTCTATGTTGTCCAGACAGCATAAATCTATGTTGCGGAGGCTCTGTAGCATAAATTTATGCTCTATGTTGTCCAGACAGCATAAATCTATGTTGCGGAGGCTCTGTAGCATAAATTTATGCTCTATGTTGTCCAGACAGCATAAATCTATGTTGCGGAGGCTCTGTAGCATAAATTTATGCTCTATGTTGTCCAGACAGCATAAATCTATGTTGCGGAGGCTCTGTAGCATAAATTTATGCTCTATGTTGTCCAGACAGCATAAATCTATGTTGCGGAGGCTCTGTAGCATAAATTTATGCTCTATGTTGTCCAGACAGCATAAATCTATGTTGCGGAGGCTCTGTAGCATAAATTTATGCTCTATGTTGTCCAGACAGCATAAATCTATGTTGCGGAGGCTCTGTAGCATAAATTTATGCTCTATGTTGTCCAGACAGCATAAATCTATGTTGCGGAGGCTCTGTAGCATAAATTTATGCTCTATGTTGTCCAGACAGCATAAATCTATGTTGCGGAGGCTCTGTAGCATAAATTTATGCTCTATGTTGTCCAGACAGCATAAATCTATGTTGCGGAGGCTCTGTAGCATAAATTTATGCTCTATGTTGTCCAGACAGCATAAATCTATGTTGCGGAGGCTCTGTAGCATAAATTTATGCTCTATGTTGTCCAGACAGCATAAATCTATGTTGCGGAGGCTCTGTAGCATAAATTTATGCTCTATGTTGTCCAGACAGCATAAATCTATGTTGCGGAGGCTCTGTAGCATAAATTTATGCTCTATGTTGTCCAGACAGCATAAATCTATGTTGCGGAGGCTCTGTAGCATAAATTTATGCTCTATGTTGTCCAGACAGCATAAATCTATGTTGCGGAGGCTCTGTAGCATAAATTTATGCTCTATGTTGTCCAGACAGCATAAATCTATGTTGCGGAGGCTCTGTAGCATAAATTTATGCTCTATGTTGTCCAGACAGCATAAATCTATGTTGCGGAGGCTCTGTAGCATAAATTTATGCTCTATGTTGTCCAGACAGCATAAATCTATGTTGCGGAGGCTCTGTAGCATAAATTTATGCTCTATGTTGTCCAGACAGCATAAATCTATGTTGCGGAGGCTCTGTAGCATAAATTTATGCTCTATGTTGTCCAGACAGCATAAATCTATGTTGCGGAGGCTCTGTAGCATAAATTTATGCTCTATGTTGTCCAGACAGCATAAATCTATGTTGCGGAGGCTCTGTAGCATAAATTTATGCTCTATGTTGTCCAGACAGCATAAATCTATGTTGCGGAGGCTCTGTAGCATAAATTTATGCTCTATGTTGTCCAGACAGCATAAATCTATGTTGCGGAGGCTCTGTAGCATAAATTTATGCTCTATGTTGTCCAGACAGCATAAATCTATGTTGCGGAGGCTCTGTAGCATAAATTTATGCTCTATGTTGTCCAGACAGCATAAATCTATGTTGCGGAGGCTCTGTAGCATAAATTTATGCTCTATGTTGTCCAGACAGCATAAATCTATGTTGCGGAGGCTCTGTAGCATAAATTTATGCTCTATGTTGTCCAGACAGCATAAATCTATGTTGCGGAGGCTCTGTAGCATAAATTTATGCTCTATGTTGTCCAGACAGCATAAATCTATGTTGCGGAGGCTCTGTAGCATAAATTTATGCTCTATGTTGTCCAGACAGCATAAATCTATGTTGCGGAGGCTCTGTAGCATAAATTTATGCTCTATGTTGTCCAGACAGCATAAATCTATGTTGCGGAGGCTCTGTAGCATAAATTTATGCTCTATGTTGTCCAGACAGCATAAATCTATGTTGCGGAGGCTCTGTAGCATAAATTTATGCTCTATGTTGTCCAGACAGCATAAATCTATGTTGCGGAGGCTCTGTAGCATAAATTTATGCTCTATGTTGTCCAGACAGCATAAATCTATGTTGCGGAGGCTCTGTAGCATAAATTTATGCTCTATGTTGTCCAGACAGCATAAATCTATGTTGCGGAGGCTCTGTAGCATAAATTTATGCTCTATGTTGTCCAGACAGCATAAATCTATGTTGCGGAGGCTCTGTAGCATAAATTTATGCTCTATGTTGTCCAGACAGCATAAATCTATGTTGCGGAGGCTCTGTAGCATAAATTTATGCTCTATGTTGTCCAGACAGCATAAATCTATGTTGCGGAGGCTCTGTAGCATAAATTTATGCTCTATGTTGTCCAGACAGCATAAATCTATGTTGCGGAGGCTCTGTAGCATAAATTTATGCTCTATGTTGTCCAGACAGCATAAATCTATGTTGCGGAGGCTCTGTAGCATAAATTTATGCTCTATGTTGTCCAGACAGCATAAATCTATGTTGCGGAGGCTCTGTAGCATAAATTTATGCTCTATGTTGTCCAGACAGCATAAATCTATGTTGCGGAGGCTCTGTAGCATAAATTTATGCTCTATGTTGTCCAGACAGCATAAATCTATGTTGCGGAGGCTCTGTAGCATAAATTTATGCTCTATGTTGTCCAGACAGCATAAATCTATGTTGCGGAGGCTCTGTAGCATAAATTTATGCTCTATGTTGTCCAGACAGCATAAATCTATGTTGCGGAGGCTCTGTAGCATAAATTTATGCTCTATGTTGTCCAGACAGCATAAATCTATGTTGCGGAGGCTCTGTAGCATAAATTTATGCTCTATGTTGTCCAGACAGCATAAATCTATGTTGCGGAGGCTCTGTAGCATAAATTTATGCTCTATGTTGTCCAGACAGCATAAATCTATGTTGCGGAGGCTCTGTAGCATAAATTTATGCTCTATGTTGTCCAGACAGCATAAATCTATGTTGCGGAGGCTCTGTAGCATAAATTTATGCTCTATGTTGTCCAGACAGCATAAATCTATGTTGCGGAGGCTCTGTAGCATAAATTTATGCTCTATGTTGTCCAGACAGCATAAATCTATGTTGCGGAGGCTCTGTAGCATAAATTTATGCTCTATGTTGTCCAGACAGCATAAATCTATGTTGCGGAGGCTCTGTAGCATAAATTTATGCTCTATGTTGTCCAGACAGCATAAATCTATGTTGCGGAGGCTCTGTAGCATAAATTTATGCTCTATGTTGTCCAGACAGCATAAATCTATGTTGCGGAGGCTCTGTAGCATAAATTTATGCTCTATGTTGTCCAGACAGCATAAATCTATGTTGCGGAGGCTCTGTAGCATAAATTTATGCTCTATGTTGTCCAGACAGCATAAATCTATGTTGCGGAGGCTCTGTAGCATAAATTTATGCTCTATGTTGTCCAGACAGCATAAATCTATGTTGCGGAGGCTCTGTAGCATAAATTTATGCTCTATGTTGTCCAGACAGCATAAATCTATGTTGCGGAGGCTCTGTAGCATAAATTTATGCTCTATGTTGTCCAGACAGCATAAATCTATGTTGCGGAGGCTCTGTAGCATAAATTTATGCTCTATGTTGTCCAGACAGCATAAATCTATGTTGCGGAGGCTCTGTAGCATAAATTTATGCTCTATGTTGTCCAGACAGCATAAATCTATGTTGCGGAGGCTCTGTAGCATAAATTTATGCTCTATGTTGTCCAGACAGCATAAATCTATGTTGCGGAGGCTCTGTAGCATAAATTTATGCTCTATGTTGTCCAGACAGCATAAATCTATGTTGCGGAGGCTCTGTAGCATAAATTTATGCTCTATGTTGTCCAGACAGCATAAATCTATGTTGCGGAGGCTCTGTAGCATAAATTTATGCTCTATGTTGTCCAGACAGCATAAATCTATGTTGCGGAGGCTCTGTAGCATAAATTTATGCTCTATGTTGTCCAGACAGCATAAATCTATGTTGCGGAGGCTCTGTAGCATAAATTTATGCTCTATGTTGTCCAGACAGCATAAATCTATGTTGCGGAGGCTCTGTAGCATAAATTTATGCTCTATGTTGTCCAGACAGCATAAATCTATGTTGCGGAGGCTCTGTAGCATAAATTTATGCTCTATGTTGTCCAGACAGCATAAATCTATGTTGCGGAGGCTCTGTAGCATAAATTTATGCTCTATGTTGTCCAGACAGCATAAATCTATGTTGCGGAGGCTCTGTAGCATAAATTTATGCTCTATGTTGTCCAGACAGCATAAATCTATGTTGCGGAGGCTCTGTAGCATAAATTTATGCTCTATGTTGTCCAGACAGCATAAATCTATGTTGCGGAGGCTCTGTAGCATAAATTTATGCTCTATGTTGTCCAGACAGCATAAATCTATGTTGCGGAGGCTCTGTAGCATAAATTTATGCTCTATGTTGTCCAGACAGCATAAATCTATGTTGCGGAGGCTCTGTAGCATAAATTTATGCTCTATGTTGTCCAGACAGCATAAATCTATGTTGCGGAGGCTCTGTAGCATAAATTTATGCTCTATGTTGTCCAGACAGCATAAATCTATGTTGCGGAGGCTCTGTAGCATAAATTTATGCTCTATGTTGTCCAGACAGCATAAATCTATGTTGCGGAGGCTCTGTAGCATAAATTTATGCTCTATGTTGTCCAGACAGCATAAATCTATGTTGCGGAGGCTCTGTAGCATAAATTTATGCTCTATGTTGTCCAGACAGCATAAATCTATGTTGCGGAGGCTCTGTAGCATAAATTTATGCTCTATGTTGTCCAGACAGCATAAATCTATGTTGCGGAGGCTCTGTAGCATAAATTTATGCTCTATGTTGTCCAGACAGCATAAATCTATGTTGCGGAGGCTCTGTAGCATAAATTTATGCTCTATGTTGTCCAGACAGCATAAATCTATGTTGCGGAGGCTCTGTAGCATAAATTTATGCTCTATGTTGTCCAGACAGCATAAATCTATGTTGCGGAGGCTCTGTAGCATAAATTTATGCTCTATGTTGTCCAGACAGCATAAATCTATGTTGCGGAGGCTCTGTAGCATAAATTTATGCTCTATGTTGTCCAGACAGCATAAATCTATGTTGCGGAGGCTCTGTAGCATAAATTTATGCTCTATGTTGTCCAGACAGCATAAATCTATGTTGCGGAGGCTCTGTAGCATAAATTTATGCTCTATGTTGTCCAGACAGCATAAATCTATGTTGCGGAGGCTCTGTAGCATAAATTTATGCTCTATGTTGTCCAGACAGCATAAATCTATGTTGCGGAGGCTCTGTAGCATAAATTTATGCTCTATGTTGTCCAGACAGCATAAATCTATGTTGCGGAGGCTCTGTAGCATAAATTTATGCTCTATGTTGTCCAGACAGCATAAATCTATGTTGCGGAGGCTCTGTAGCATAAATTTATGCTCTATGTTGTCCAGACAGCATAAATCTATGTTGCGGAGGCTCTGTAGCATAAATTTATGCTCTATGTTGTCCAGACAGCATAAATCTATGTTGCGGAGGCTCTGTAGCATAAATTTATGCTCTATGTTGTCCAGACAGCATAAATCTATGTTGCGGAGGCTCTGTAGCATAAATTTATGCTCTATGTTGTCCAGACAGCATAAATCTATGTTGCGGAGGCTCTGTAGCATAAATTTATGCTCTATGTTGTCCAGACAGCATAAATCTATGTTGCGGAGGCTCTGTAGCATAAATTTATGCTCTATGTTGTCCAGACAGCATAAATCTATGTTGCGGAGGCTCTGTAGCATAAATTTATGCTCTATGTTGTCCAGACAGCATAAATCTATGTTGCGGAGGCTCTGTAGCATAAATTTATGCTCTATGTTGTCCAGACAGCATAAATCTATGTTGCGGAGGCTCTGTAGCATAAATTTATGCTCTATGTTGTCCAGACAGCATAAATCTATGTTGCGGAGGCTCTGTAGCATAAATTTATGCTCTATGTTGTCCAGACAGCATAAATCTATGTTGCGGAGGCTCTGTAGCATAAATTTATGCTCTATGTTGTCCAGACAGCATAAATCTATGTTGCGGAGGCTCTGTAGCATAAATTTATGCTCTATGTTGTCCAGACAGCATAAATCTATGTTGCGGAGGCTCTGTAGCATAAATTTATGCTCTATGTTGTCCAGACAGCATAAATCTATGTTGCGGAGGCTCTGTAGCATAAATTTATGCTCTATGTTGTCCAGACAGCATAAATCTATGTTGCGGAGGCTCTGTAGCATAAATTTATGCTCTATGTTGTCCAGACAGCATAAATCTATGTTGCGGAGGCTCTGTAGCATAAATTTATGCTCTATGTTGTCCAGACAGCATAAATCTATGTTGCGGAGGCTCTGTAGCATAAATTTATGCTCTATGTTGTCCAGACAGCATAAATCTATGTTGCGGAGGCTCTGTAGCATAAATTTATGCTCTATGTTGTCCAGACAGCATAAATCTATGTTGCGGAGGCTCTGTAGCATAAATTTATGCTCTATGTTGTCCAGACAGCATAAATCTATGTTGCGGAGGCTCTGTAGCATAAATTTATGCTCTATGTTGTCCAGACAGCATAAATCTATGTTGCGGAGGCTCTGTAGCATAAATTTATGCTCTATGTTGTCCAGACAGCATAAATCTATGTTGCGGAGGCTCTGTAGCATAAATTTATGCTCTATGTTGTCCAGACAGCATAAATCTATGTTGCGGAGGCTCTGTAGCATAAATTTATGCTCTATGTTGTCCAGACAGCATAAATCTATGTTGCGGAGGCTCTGTAGCATAAATTTATGCTCTATGTTGTCCAGACAGCATAAATCTATGTTGCGGAGGCTCTGTAGCATAAATTTATGCTCTATGTTGTCCAGACAGCATAAATCTATGTTGCGGAGGCTCTGTAGCATAAATTTATGCTCTATGTTGTCCAGACAGCATAAATCTATGTTGCGGAGGCTCTGTAGCATAAATTTATGCTCTATGTTGTCCAGACAGCATAAATCTATGTTGCGGAGGCTCTGTAGCATAAATTTATGCTCTATGTTGTCCAGACAGCATAAATCTATGTTGCGGAGGCTCTGTAGCATAAATTTATGCTCTATGTTGTCCAGACAGCATAAATCTATGTTGCGGAGGCTCTGTAGCATAAATTTATGCTCTATGTTGTCCAGACAGCATAAATCTATGTTGCGGAGGCTCTGTAGCATAAATTTATGCTCTATGTTGTCCAGACAGCATAAATCTATGTTGCGGAGGCTCTGTAGCATAAATTTATGCTCTATGTTGTCCAGACAGCATAAATCTATGTTGCGGAGGCTCTGTAGCATAAATTTATGCTCTATGTTGTCCAGACAGCATAAATCTATGTTGCGGAGGCTCTGTAGCATAAATTTATGCTCTATGTTGTCCAGACAGCATAAATCTATGTTGCGGAGGCTCTGTAGCATAAATTTATGCTCTATGTTGTCCAGACAGCATAAATCTATGTTGCGGAGGCTCTGTAGCATAAATTTATGCTCTATGTTGTCCAGACAGCATAAATCTATGTTGCGGAGGCTCTGTAGCATAAATTTATGCTCTATGTTGTCCAGACAGCATAAATCTATGTTGCGGAGGCTCTGTAGCATAAATTTATGCTCTATGTTGTCCAGACAGCATAAATCTATGTTGCGGAGGCTCTGTAGCATAAATTTATGCTCTATGTTGTCCAGACAGCATAAATCTATGTTGCGGAGGCTCTGTAGCATAAATTTATGCTCTATGTTGTCCAGACAGCATAAATCTATGTTGCGGAGGCTCTGTAGCATAAATTTATGCTCTATGTTGTCCAGACAGCATAAATCTATGTTGCGGAGGCTCTGTAGCATAAATTTATGCTCTATGTTGTCCAGACAGCATAAATCTATGTTGCGGAGGCTCTGTAGCATAAATTTATGCTCTATGTTGTCCAGACAGCATAAATCTATGTTGCGGAGGCTCTGTAGCATAAATTTATGCTCTATGTTGTCCAGACAGCATAAATCTATGTTGCGGAGGCTCTGTAGCATAAATTTATGCTCTATGTTGTCCAGACAGCATAAATCTATGTTGCGGAGGCTCTGTAGCATAAATTTATGCTCTATGTTGTCCAGACAGCATAAATCTATGTTGCGGAGGCTCTGTAGCATAAATTTATGCTCTATGTTGTCCAGACAGCATAAATCTATGTTGCGGAGGCTCTGTAGCATAAATTTATGCTCTATGTTGTCCAGACAGCATAAATCTATGTTGCGGAGGCTCTGTAGCATAAATTTATGCTCTATGTTGTCCAGACAGCATAAATCTATGTTGCGGAGGCTCTGTAGCATAAATTTATGCTCTATGTTGTCCAGACAGCATAAATCTATGTTGCGGAGGCTCTGTAGCATAAATTTATGCTCTATGTTGTCCAGACAGCATAAATCTATGTTGCGGAGGCTCTGTAGCATAAATTTATGCTCTATGTTGTCCAGACAGCATAAATCTATGTTGCGGAGGCTCTGTAGCATAAATTTATGCTCTATGTTGTCCAGACAGCATAAATCTATGTTGCGGAGGCTCTGTAGCATAAATTTATGCTCTATGTTGTCCAGACAGCATAAATCTATGTTGCGGAGGCTCTGTAGCATAAATTTATGCTCTATGTTGTCCAGACAGCATAAATCTATGTTGCGGAGGCTCTGTAGCATAAATTTATGCTCTATGTTGTCCAGACAGCATAAATCTATGTTGCGGAGGCTCTGTAGCATAAATTTATGCTCTATGTTGTCCAGACAGCATAAATCTATGTTGCGGAGGCTCTGTAGCATAAATTTATGCTCTATGTTGTCCAGACAGCATAAATCTATGTTGCGGAGGCTCTGTAGCATAAATTTATGCTCTATGTTGTCCAGACAGCATAAATCTATGTTGCGGAGGCTCTGTAGCATAAATTTATGCTCTATGTTGTCCAGACAGCATAAATCTATGTTGCGGAGGCTCTGTAGCATAAATTTATGCTCTATGTTGTCCAGACAGCATAAATCTATGTTGCGGAGGCTCTGTAGCATAAATTTATGCTCTATGTTGTCCAGACAGCATAAATCTATGTTGCGGAGGCTCTGTAGCATAAATTTATGCTCTATGTTGTCCAGACAGCATAAATCTATGTTGCGGAGGCTCTGTAGCATAAATTTATGCTCTATGTTGTCCAGACAGCATAAATCTATGTTGCGGAGGCTCTGTAGCATAAATTTATGCTCTATGTTGTCCAGACAGCATAAATCTATGTTGCGGAGGCTCTGTAGCATAAATTTATGCTCTATGTTGTCCAGACAGCATAAATCTATGTTGCGGAGGCTCTGTAGCATAAATTTATGCTCTATGTTGTCCAGACAGCATAAATCTATGTTGCGGAGGCTCTGTAGCATAAATTTATGCTCTATGTTGTCCAGACAGCATAAATCTATGTTGCGGAGGCTCTGTAGCATAAATTTATGCTCTATGTTGTCCAGACAGCATAAATCTATGTTGCGGAGGCTCTGTAGCATAAATTTATGCTCTATGTTGTCCAGACAGCATAAATCTATGTTGCGGAGGCTCTGTAGCATAAATTTATGCTCTATGTTGTCCAGACAGCATAAATCTATGTTGCGGAGGCTCTGTAGCATAAATTTATGCTCTATGTTGTCCAGACAGCATAAATCTATGTTGCGGAGGCTCTGTAGCATAAATTTATGCTCTATGTTGTCCAGACAGCATAAATCTATGTTGCGGAGGCTCTGTAGCATAAATTTATGCTCTATGTTGTCCAGACAGCATAAATCTATGTTGCGGAGGCTCTGTAGCATAAATTTATGCTCTATGTTGTCCAGACAGCATAAATCTATGTTGCGGAGGCTCTGTAGCATAAATTTATGCTCTATGTTGTCCAGACAGCATAAATCTATGTTGCGGAGGCTCTGTAGCATAAATTTATGCTCTATGTTGTCCAGACAGCATAAATCTATGTTGCGGAGGCTCTGTAGCATAAATTTATGCTCTATGTTGTCCAGACAGCATAAATCTATGTTGCGGAGGCTCTGTAGCATAAATTTATGCTCTATGTTGTCCAGACAGCATAAATCTATGTTGCGGAGGCTCTGTAGCATAAATTTATGCTCTATGTTGTCCAGACAGCATAAATCTATGTTGCGGAGGCTCTGTAGCATAAATTTATGCTCTATGTTGTCCAGACAGCATAAATCTATGTTGCGGAGGCTCTGTAGCATAAATTTATGCTCTATGTTGTCCAGACAGCATAAATCTATGTTGCGGAGGCTCTGTAGCATAAATTTATGCTCTATGTTGTCCAGACAGCATAAATCTATGTTGCGGAGGCTCTGTAGCATAAATTTATGCTCTATGTTGTCCAGACAGCATAAATCTATGTTGCGGAGGCTCTGTAGCATAAATTTATGCTCTATGTTGTCCAGACAGCATAAATCTATGTTGCGGAGGCTCTGTAGCATAAATTTATGCTCTATGTTGTCCAGACAGCATAAATCTATGTTGCGGAGGCTCTGTAGCATAAATTATGCTCTATGTTGTCCAGACAGCATAAATCTATGTTGCGGAGGCTCTGTAGCATAAATTTATGCTCTATGTTGTCCAGACAGCATAAATCTATGTTGCGGAGGCTCTGTAGCATAAATTTATGCTCTATGTTGTCCAGACAGCATAAATCTATGTTGCGGAGGCTCTGTAGCATAAATTTATGCTCTATGTTGTCCAGACAGCATAAATCTATGTTGCGGAGGCTCTGTAGCATAAATTTATGCTCTATGTTGTCCAGACAGCATAAATCTATGTTGCGGAGGCTCTGTAGCATAAATTTATGCTCTATGTTGTCCAGACAGCATAAATCTATGTTGCGGAGGCTCTGTAGCATAAATTTATGCTCTATGTTGTCCAGACAGCATAAATCTATGTTGCGGAGGCTCTGTAGCATAAATTTATGCTCTATGTTGTCCAGACAGCATAAATCTATGTTGCGGAGGCTCTGTAGCATAAATTTATGCTCTATGTTGTCCAGACAGCATAAATCTATGTTGCGGAGGCTCTGTAGCATAAATTTATGCTCTATGTTGTCCAGACAGCATAAATCTATGTTGCGGAGGCTCTGTAGCATAAATTTATGCTCTATGTTGTCCAGACAGCATAAATCTATGTTGCGGAGGCTCTGTAGCATAAATTTATGCTCTATGTTGTCCAGACAGCATAAATCTATGTTGCGGAGGCTCTGTAGCATAAATTTATGCTCTATGTTGTCCAGACAGCATAAATCTATGTTGCGGAGGCTCTGTAGCATAAATTTATGCTCTATGTTGTCCAGACAGCATAAATCTATGTTGCGGAGGCTCTGTAGCATAAATTTATGCTCTATGTTGTCCAGACAGCATAAATCTATGTTGCGGAGGCTCTGTAGCATAAATTTATGCTCTATGTTGTCCAGACAGCATAAATCTATGTTGCAGAGGCTCTGTAGCATAAATTTATGCTCTATGTTGTCCAGACAGCATAAATCTATGTTGCGGAGGCTCTGTAGCATAAATTTATGCTCTATGTTGTCCAGACAGCATAAATCTATGTTGCGGAGGCTCTGTAGCATAAATTTATGCTCTATGTTGTCCAGACAGCATAAATCTATGTTGCGGAGGCTCTGTAGCATAAATTTATGCTCTATGTTGTCCAGACAGCATAAATCTATGTTGCGGAGGCTCTGTAGCATAAATTTATGCTCTATGTTGTCCAGACAGCATAAATCTATGTTGCGGAGGCTCTGTAGCATAAATTTATGCTCTATGTTGTCCAGACAGCATAAATCTATGTTGCGGAGGCTCTGTAGCATAAATTTATGCTCTATGTTGTCCAGACAGCATAAATCTATGTTGCGGAGGCTCTGTAGCATAAATTTATGCTCTATGTTGTCCAGACAGCATAAATCTATGTTGCGGAGGCTCTGTAGCATAAATTTATGCTCTATGTTGTCCAGACAGCATAAATCTATGTTGCGGAGGCTCTGTAGCATAAATTTATGCTATGTTGTCCAGACAGCATAAATCTATGTTGCAGAGGCTCTGTAGCATAAATTTATGCTCTATGTTGTCCAGACAGCATAAATCTATGTTGCGGAGGCTCTGTAGCATAAATTTATGCTCTATGTTGTCCAGACAGCATAAATCTATGTTGCGGAGGCTCTGTAGCATAAATTTATGCTCTATGTTGTCCAGACAGCATAAATCTATGTTGCGGAGGCTCTGTAGCATAAATTTATGCTCTATGTTGTCCAGACAGCATAAATCTATGTTGCGGAGGCTCTGTAGCATAAATTTATGCTCTATGTTGTCCAGACAGCATAAATCTATGTTGCGGAGGCTCTGTAGCATAAATTTATGCTCTATGTTGTCCAGACAGCATAAATCTATGTTGCGGAGGCTCTGTAGCATAAATTTATGCTCTTTTGTCCAGACAGCATAAATCTATGTTGCGGAGGCTCTGTAGCATAAATTTATGCTCTATGTTGTCCAGACAGCATAAATCTATGTTGCGGAGGCTCTGTAGCATAAATTTATGCTCTATGTTGTCCAGACAGCATAAATCTATGTTGCGGAGGCTCTGTAGCATAAATTTATGCTCTATGTTGTCCAGACAGCATAAATCTATGTTGCAGAGGCTCTGTAGCATAAATTTATGCTCTATGTTGTCCAGACAGCATAAATCTATGTTGCGGAGGCTCTGTAGCATAAATTTATGCTCTATGTTGTCCAGACAGCATAAATCTATGTTGCGGAGGCTCTGTAGCATAAATTTATGCTCTATGTTGTCCAGACAGCATAAATCTATGTTGCGAAGGCTCTGTAGCATAAATTTATGCTCTATGTTGTCCAGACAGCATAAATCTATGTTGCAGAGGCTCTGTAGCATAAATTTATGCTCTATGTTGTCCAGACAGCATAAATCTATGTTGCAGAGGCTCTGTAGCATAAATTTATGCTCTATGTTGTCCAGACAGCATAAATCTATGTTGCAGAGGCTCTGTAGCATAAATTTATGCTCTATGTTGTCCAGACAGCATAAATCTATGTTGCGAAGGCTCTGTAGCATAAATTTATGCTCTATGTTGTCCAGACAGCATAAATCTATGTTGCGGAGGCTCTGTAGCATAAATTTATGCTCTATGTTGTCCAGACAGCATAAATCTATGTTGCGAAGGCTCTGTAGCATAAATTTATGCTCTATGTTGTCCAGACAGCATAAATCTATGTTGCGAAGGCTCTGTAGCATAAATTTATGCTCTATGTTGTCCAGACAGCATAAATCTATGTTGCAGAGGCTCTGTAGCATAAATTTATGCTCTATGTTGTCCAGACAGCATAAATCTATGTTGCGGAGGCTCTGTAGCATAAATTTATGCTCTATGTTGTCCAGACAGCATAAATCTATGTTGCAGAGGCTCTGTAGCATAAATTTATGCTCTATGTTGTCCAGACAGCATAAATCTATGTTGCAGAGGCTCTGCAGCATAAATTTATGCTCTATGTTGTCCAGACAGCATAAATCTATGTTGCGAAGGCTCTGTAGCATAAATTTATGCTCTATGTTGTCCAGACAGCATAAATCTATGCTGCGGAGGCTCTGTAGCATAAATTTATGCTCTATGTTGTCCAGACAGCATAAATCTATGTTGCGAAGGCTCTGTAGCATAAATTTATGCTCTATGTTGTCCAGACAGCATAAATCTATGTTGCGGAGGCTCTGTAGCATAAATTTATGCTCTATGTTGTCCAGACAGCATAAATCTATGTTGCGAAGGCTCTGTAGCATAAATTTATGCTCTATGTTGTCCAGACAGCATAAATCTATGTTGCGAAAGCTCTGTAGCATAAATTTATGCTCTATGTTGTCCAGACAGCATAAATCTATGTTGCGAAGGCTCTGTAGCATAAATTTATGCTCTATGTTGTCCAGACAGCATAAATCTATGTTGCAGAGGCTCTGTAGCATAAATTTATGCTCTATGTTGTCCAGACAGCATAAATCTATGTTGCGGAGGCTCTGTAGCATAAATTTATGCTCTATGTTGTCCAGACAGCATAAATCTATGTTGCGAAGGCTCTGTAGCATAAATTTATGCTCTATGTTGTCCAGACAGCATAAATCTATGTTGCGGAGGCTCTGTAGCATAAATTTATGCTCTATGTTGTCCAGACAGCATAAATCTATGTTGCGAAGGCTCTGTAGCATAATTTATGCTCTATGTTGTCCAGACAGCATAAATCTATGTTGCGGAGGCTCTGTAGCATAAATTTATGCTCTATGTTGTCCAGACAGCATAAATCTATGTTGCGGAGGCTCTGTAGCATAAATTTATGCTCTTTTTGTCCAGACAGCATAAATCTATGTTGCAGAGGCTCTGTAGCATAAATTTATGCTCTATGTTGTCCAGACAGCATAAATCTATGTTGCAGAGGCTCTGCAGCATAAATTTATGCTCTATGTTGTCCAGACAGCATAAATCTATGTTGCGAAGGCTCTGTAGCATAAATTTATGCTCTATGTTGTCCAGACAGCATAAATCTATGTTGCGAAGGCTCTGTAGCATAAATTTATGCTCTTTTTTGTCCAGACAGCATAAATCTATGTTGCAGAGGCTCTGTAGCATAAATTTATGCTCTATGTTGTCCAGACAGCATAAATCTATGTTGCAGAGGCCCTGTAGCATAAATTTATGCTCTATGTTGTCCAGACAGCATAAATCTATGTTGCGAAGGCTCTGTAGCATAATTTATGCTCTATGTTGTCCAGACAGCATAAATCTATGTTGCGGAGGCTCTGTAGCATAAATTTATGCTCTATGTTGTCCAGACAGCATAAATCTATGTTGCAGAGGCTCTGTAGCATAAATTTATGCTCTATGTTGTCCAGACAGCATAAATCTATGTTGCGGAGGTTCTGTAGCATAAATTTATGCTCTATGTTGTCCAGACAGCATAAATCTATGTTGCAGAGGCTCTGTAGCATAAATTTATGCTCTATGTTGTCCAGACAGCATAAATCTATGTTGCGGAGGCTCTGTAGCATAAATTTATGCTCTTTTTGTCCAGACAGCATAAATCTATGTTGCAGAGGCTCTGTAGCATAAATTTATGCTCTATGTTGTCCAGACAGCATAAATCTATGTTGCAGAGGTTCTGTAGCATAAATTTATGCTCTATGTTGTCCAGACAGCATAAATCTATGTTGCAGAGGCTCTGTAGCATAAATTTATGCGCTATGTTGTCCAGACAGCATAAATCTATGTTGCAGAGGCTCTGTAGCATAAATTTATGCTCTATGTTGTCCAGACAGCATAAATCTATGTTGCGGAGGCTCTGTAGCATAAATTTATGCTCTATGTTGTCCAGACAGCATAAATCTATGTTGCAGAGGCTCTGTAGCATAAATTTATGCGCTATGTTGTCCAGACAGCATAAATCTATGTTGCGAAGGCTCTGTAGCATAAATTTATGCTCTATGTTGTCTAGACAGCATAAATCTATGTTGCGAAGGCTCTGTAGCATAAATTTATGCTCTATGTTGTCCAGACAGCATAAATCTATGTTGCGGAGGCTCTGTAGCATAAATTTATGCTCTATGTTGTCCAGACAGCATAAATCTATGTTGCAGAGGCTCTGTAGCATAAATGTATGCTCTTTTTGTCCAGACAGCATAAATCTATGTTGCAGAGGCTCTGTAGCATAAATTTATGCTCTATGTTGTCCAGACAGCATAAATCTATGTTGCAGAGGCTCTGTAGCATAAATGTATGCTCTATGTTGTCCAGAAAGCATAAAACTATGTTGCGGAGGCTCTGTAGCATAAATTTATGCTCTATGTTGTCCAGACAGCATAAATCTATGTTGCAGAGGCTCTGTAGCATAAATTTATGCTCTATGTTGTCTAGACAGCATAAATCTATGTTGCAGAGGCTCTGTAGCATAAATGTATGCTCTTTTTGTCCAGACAGCATAAATCTATGTTGCAGAGGCTCTGTAGCATAAATTTATGCTCTATGTTGTCCAGACAGCATAAATCTATGTTGCAGAGGCTCTGTAGCATAAATTTATGCTCTATGTTGTCCAGACAGCATAAATCTATGTTGCGGAGGCTCTGTAGCATAAATTTATGCTCTATGTTGTCCAGACAGCATAAATCTATGCTGCGGAGGCTCTGTAGCATAAATTTATGCTCTATGTTGTCCAGACAGCATAAATCTATGTTGCGGAGGCTCTGTAGCATAAATTTATGCTCTATGTTGTCCAGACAGCATAAATCTATGCTGCGGAGGCTCTGTAGCATAAATTTATGCTCTATGTTGTCCAGACAGCATAAATCTATGTTGCAGAGGCTCTGTAGCATAAATTTATGCTCTATGTTGTCCAGACAGCATAAATCTATGTTGCGAAGGCTCTGTAGCATAAATTTTTGCTCAATGATGTCCAGACTGCTTAAATCTATGTTGCGGAGGCTCTGCAACATAAATTTTGATCTATGTTGTCCAGACAGCATAAATCTATGTTGCGAAGGCTCTGTAGCATAAATTTATGCTCTATGTTGTCCAGACAGCATAAATCTATGTTGCGAAGGCTCTGTAGCATAAATTATGCTCTATGTTGTCCAGACAGCATAAATCTATGTTGCGAAGGCTCTGTAGCATAAATTTATGCTCTATGTTGTCTAGACAGCATAAATCTATGTTGCAGAGGCTCTGTAGCATAAATGTATGCTCTTTTTTGTCCAGACAGCATAAATCTATGTTGCAGAGGCTCTGTAGCATAAATTTATGCTCTATATTGTCCAGACAGCATAAATCTATGTTGCAGAGGCTCTGTAGCATAAATTTATGCTCTATGTTGTCCAGACAGCATAAATCTATGTTGCAGAGGCTCTGTAGCATAAATTTATGCTCTATGTTGTCCAGACAGCATAAATCTATGTTGCAGAGGCTCTGTAGCATAAATTTATGCGCTATGTTGTCCAGACAGCATAAATCTATGTTGCGAAGGCTCTGTAGCATAAATTTATGCTCTATGTTGTCTAGACAGCATAAATCTATGTTGCGAAGGCTCTGTAGCATAAATTTATGCTCTATGTTGTCCAGACAGCATAAATCTATGTTGCGGAGGCTCTGTAGCATAAATTTATGCTCTATGTTGTCCAGACAGCATAAATCTATGTTGCAGAGGCTCTGTAGCATAAATTTATGCTCTATGTTGTCCAGACAGCATAAATCTATGTTGCGGAGGCTCTGTAGCATAAATTTATGCTCTATGTTGTCCAGACAGCATAAATCTATGTTGCAGAGGCTCTGTAGCATAAATTTATGCGCTATGTTGTCCAGACAGCATAAATCTATGTTGCGAAGGCTCTGTAGCATAAATTTATGCTCTATGTTGTCAAGACAGCATAAATCTATGTTGCGAAGGCTCTGTAGCATAAATTTATGCGCTATGTTGTCCAGAAAGCATAAATCTATGTTGCGGAGGCTCTGTAGCATAAATTTATGCTCTATGTTGTCCAGACAGCTTAAATCTATGTTGCAGAGGCTCTGTAGCATAAATTTATGCTCTATGTTGTCCAGACAGCATAAATCTATGTTGCGGAGGCTCTGTAGCATAAATTTATGCTCTTTTATGTCCAGACAGCATAAATTTATGTTTCGGAGGCTCTGTAGCATAAATTTATGCTCTATGTTGTCAAGACAGCATAAATCTATGTTGCGGAGGCTCTGTAGCATAAATTTATGCTCTATGTTGTCCAGACAGCATAAATCTATGCTGCGGAGGCTCTGTAGCATAAATTAAAGTCTATGTTGTCCAGACAGCATAAATCTATGTTGCGGAGGCTCTGTAGCATAAATTTATGCTCTATGTTGTCCAGACAGCTTAAATCTATGTTGCAGAGGCTCTGTAGCATAAATTTATGCGCTATGTTGTCCAGACAGCATAAATCTATGTTGCGAAGGCTCTGTAGCATAAATTTATGCTCTATGTTGTCCAGACAGCATAAATCTATGTTGCGGAGGCTCTGTAGCATAAATTTATGCGCTATGTTGTCCAGAAAGCATAAATCTATGTTGCGGAGGCTCTGTAGCATAAATTTATGCTCTATGTTGTCCAGACAGCTTAAATCTATGTTGCAGAGGCTCTGTAGCATAAATTTATGCTCTATGTTGTCCAGACAGCATAAATCTATGTTGCGGAGGCTCTGTAGCATAAATTTATGCTCTTTTATGTCCAGACAGCATAAATTTATGTTTCGGAGGCTCTGTAGCATAAATTTATGCTCTATGTTGTCAAGACAGCATAAATCTATGTTGCGGAGGCTCTGTAGCATAAATTTATGCTCTATGTTGTCCAGACAGCATAAATCTATGCTGCGGAGGCTCTGTAGCATAAATTAAAGTCTATGTTGTCCAGACAGCATAAATCTATGTTGCGGAGGCTCTGTAGCATAAATGTATGCTCATTGATGTCCAGACAGCATAAATCTATGTTGCGGAGGCTCTGTAGCATAAATTTATGCTCTTTTTTGTCCAGACAGCATAAATCTATGTTGCGAAGGCTCTGTAGCATAAATTTATGCTCTTTGTGGTCTAGACAGCATAAATCTATGTTGCAGAGGCTCTGTAGCATAAATTTATGCTCTATGTTGTCCAGACAGCATAAATCTATGTTGCGGAGGCTCTGTAGCATAAATTTATGCTCTATGTTGTCCAGACAGCATAAATCTATGTTGCGGAGGCTCTGTAGCATAAATTTATGCGCTATGTTGTCCAGACAGCATAAATCTATGTTGCGAAGGCTCTGTAGCATAAATTTATGCTCTATGTTGTCAAGACAGCATAAATCTATGTTGCGAAGGCTCTGTAGCATAAATTTATGCTCTATGTTGTCCAGACAGCATAAATCTATGTTGCGAAGGCTCTGTAGCATAAATTTATGCTCTTTGTTGTCTAGACAGCATAAATCTATGTTGCAGAGGCTCTGTAGCATAAATCAATGCTCTCTGTTGTCCAGACAGCATTAATCTATGCTGCAGAGGCACTGTAGCATAAATTTATGCTATATGTTGTCCAGACAGCATAAATCTATGTTGCAGAGGTTCTGTAGCATAAATTTATGCATTATGTTGTCCAGACAGCATAATTCTATGTTGCGAAGGCTCTGTAGCATAAATTTATGCTCTATGTTGTCTAGACAGCATTAATCTATGTTATAGAGGCTCTGTAGCATAAATTTATGCTCTATGTTGTCCAGACAGCATAAATCTATGTTGCAGAGGTTCTGTAGCATAAATCAATGCTCTCTGTTGTCCAGACAGCATTAATCTATGTTGCGAAGGCTCTGTAGCATAAATTTATGCTCTATGTTGTCCAGACAGCATAAATCTATGTTGCGAAGGCTCTGTAGCATAAATCAATGCTCTCTGTTGTCCAGACAGCATTAATCTATGCTGCGGAGGCACTGTAGCATAAATTTATGCGCTATGTTGTCCAGACAGCATAAATCTATGTTGCGGAGGCTCTGTAGCATAAATTTATGCGCTATGTTGCCCAGACAGCATAAATCTATGTTGCGGAGGCTCTGTAACATAAATTTATGCTCGATGTTGTCCAGACAGCATAAATCTATGTTGCAGAAGCTCTGTAGCATAAATTTATGCGCTATGTTGTCCAGACAGCATAAATCTATGTTGCGGAGGCTCTGTAGCATAAATTTATGCTCTATGTTGTCTAGACAGCATAAATCTATGTTGCAGAGGCTTTGTAGCATAAATTTATGCTCTATGTTGTCCAGACAGCATAAATCTATGTTGCAGAGGCTCTGTAGCATAAATTTATGCTCTTTTTTGTCCAGACAGCATAAATCTATGTTGCGGAGGCTCTGTAGCATAAATTTATGCTCTATGTTGTCCAGACAGCATAAATCTATGTTGCAGAGGCTCTGTAGCATAAATTTATGCTCTATGTTGTCCAGACAGCATAAATCTATGTTGCGAAGGCTCTGTAGCATAAATTTATGCTCTATGTTGTCTAGACAGCATAAATCTATGTTGCAGAGGCTCTGTAGCATAAATGTATGCTCAATGTTGTCCAGACAGCATAAATCTATGTTGCGGAGGCTCTGTAGCATAAATTTATGCGCTATGTTGGCCAGACAGCATAAATCTATGTTGCGTAGGCTCTGTAGCATAAATCAATGCTCTCTGTTGTCCAGACAGCATTAATCTATGTTGCGAAGGCTCTGTAGCATAAATTTATGCTCTATGTTGTCTAGACAGCATAAATCTATGTTGCGAAGGCTCTGTAGCATAAATTTATGCTCTTTGTGGTCTAGACAGCATAAATCTATGTTGCGAAGGCTCTGTAGCATAAATTAAAGTCTATGTTGTCCAGACAGCATAAATCTATGTTGCGGAGGCTCTGTAGCATAAATTTATGCGCTATGTTGTCCAGACAGCATAAATCTATGTTGCAGAGGTTCTGTAGCATAAATCAATGCTCTCTGTTGTCCAGACAGCATTAATCTATGTTGCGAAGGCTCTGTAGCATAAATTTATGCTCTATGTTGTCCAGACAGCATAAATCTATGTTGCGAAGGCTCTGTAGCATAAATCAATGCTCTCTGTTGTCCAGACAGCATTAATCTATGCTGCGGAGGCACTGTAGCATAAATTTATGCGCTATGTTGTCCAGACAGCATAAATCTATGTTGCGGAGGCTCTGTAGCATAAATTTATGCGCTATGTTGCCCAGACAGCATAAATCTATGTTGCGGAGGCTCTGTAACATAAATTTATGCTCGATGTTGTCCAGACAGCATAAATCTATGTTGCGGAGGCTCTGTAGCATAAATTTATGCTCTATGTTGTCCAGACAGCATAAATCTATGTTGCAGAGGCTCTGTAGCATAAATTTATGCTCTATGTTGTCCAGACAGCATAAATCTATGTTGCGAAGGCTCTGTAGCATAAATTTATGCTCTATGTTGTCTAGACAGCATAAATCTATGTTGCAGAGGCTCTGTAGCATAAATGTATGCTCAATGTTGTCCAGACAGCATAAATCTATGTTGCGGAGGCTCTGTAGCATAAATTTATGCGCTATGTTGGCCAGACAGCATAAATCTATGTTGCGTAGGCTCTGTAGCATAAATCAATGCTCTCTGTTGTCCAGACAGCATTAATCTATGTTGCGAAGGCTCTGTAGCATAAATTTATGCTCTATGTTGTCTAGACAGCATAAATCTATGTTGCGAAGGCTCTGTAGCATAAATTTATGCTCTTTGTGGTCTAGACAGCATAAATCTATGTTGCGAAGGCTCTGTAGCATAAATTAAAGTCTATGTTGTCCAGACAGCATAAATCTATGTTGCGGAGGCTCTGTAGCATAAATTTATGCGCTATGTTGTCCAGACAGCATAAATCTATGTTGCAGAGGTTCTGTAGCATAAATCAATGCTCTCTGTTGTCCAGACAGCATTAATCTATGTTGCGAAGGCTCTGTAGCATAAATTTATGCTCTATGTTGTCCAGACAGCATAAATCTATGTTGCGAAGGCTCTGTAGCATAAATCAATGCTCTCTGTTGTCCAGACAGCATTAATCTATGCTGCGGAGGCACTGTAGCATAAATTTATGCGCTATGTTGTCCAGACAGCATAAATCTATGTTGCGGAGGCTCTGTAGCATAAATTTATGCGCTATGTTGCCCAGACAGCATAAATCTATGTTGCGGAGGCTCTGTAACATAAATTTATGCTCGATGTTGTCCAGACAGCATAAATCTATGTTGCGAAGGCTCTGTAGCATAAATTTATGCTCTATGTTGTCCAGACAGCATAAATCTATGTTGCGGAGGCTCTGTAGCATAAATTTATGCTCTATGTTGTCCAGACAGCATAAATCTATGTTGCAGAGGCTCTGTAGCATAAATGTATGCTCTATGTTGTCTAGACAGCATAAATCTATGTTGCAGAGGCTGTCGCTGACGACAATTTAGGCTTAAAAACAAAGCGTTGCTAGGTCAATAAATGCTGACTAGCTACGTTATGCAACGCGCCAGCGATGCGCGCTGGTTTAACGATTAAATGGAAAATAGGCTAAGAAGAATAGACTAAGAAAAATATGCTGATCGACGACGGTCAGCATTTTTAGAGTATAAAATCAATTGAATAAACTAATGAATCGATTATTTGCCAAGAACCAGTTGGTGCGTTATTATTGTGCTTAAGTCGGCGTGTACTGTGCCTGTCTTAAGCTGCTGCTCCGAAAGACACTTTCGTGTGCGCGACAAATGGTGGCTCCAGAGAGGACGCATCAACCAACGGTTCGGCAAGTAGTCAAATAAATCGGGAAATAAAAACCCGAAGTAGTAACAAGCCCGTAGAGGCGTGAATAGACCCCACAGCAACCCAAGCAGGGTTGTGATAGTGAAACAACGGCGACGGACGACGATCCGGCGTAGCCGATATACGACAGCCAGCCCAGGAAGAAGGGCCACGCACCAGTTGCCGACGAAGCAAAACCCGAGAAGCGCCTCGGCGGTGAGTGAGTGCAAAATAACTGTAAGTGCAACGACACAACAGTGAATAGAACGCGGTCATTACCGCTAGTGAAGTGACGCAATCGAAAGTGAACTCGATACTGCCAACGTATGAGGCAAATGCTGAACTAGTGAAAAGGTGACCAATACGTGTACGCCGCGAGCTTCGAAAGGTGCATCCGTTCTCGCAACACAACATGACACCGTCAGTTTAGCGCCAGTTAAAAAAAAAAAAACAGTTATCGTAAAACGCGTGCGTCGCAAGTATCGGACGTTAACTCCGACGAAACGTGATTATAAAAGTCTGCATAACGAAACACGTGTGCCGCGAGCTAAATATTGCATAAGGCATCCGACGCAGTGCAACGTAGGAAGAGCAAATTGATGAAATTAATTGTGACGAGTGTATCCATCGTGTGTATGACCGTCGTGTGTATGACCGCCGACCCACCGCTAAGAAAACATCGTTCCGGTTGAGTCAACCATCGTTCTCGGTTTGAGGGCAACCGGCACGTAATACAGAAGACGTCGTATTTGATCCTGAGAAGACCAACAAGCAGCAGTGAAGACATCACCCCCGATCCAGCCGTCCCTGACCAGCCGAATAGGAGTTGACTCTGCTGAAGCGGATCTGAACCAGGGTGAGTTCAAGATGGAATATGATTTTAAAAAGAATCCGAATGGGCACTGCAAATTATGCACGAACCCAGATGAGATAGGGAAACTGATAACTTGTATTGATTGCGACAGGTGGTTTCATTTGTCATGCTTAGATATAAAATCACCTGTTAAAGATTTTTTATGCAAAAAGTGTAAAGATAGGGAAGTTGAACGGCAGGAATATAGGTCAGCACTAATGCAAACGCAAAAACTGCTGAAAGAAAAAATGACAAATGAAGAAGAAAAAGAAAAAGAAAAAGTAAGAATAGAAGAAGAGCTAAAACGGCTACAAGAAGAGATACAAAACAAAAAATCAGAAGAGGTCAATGAAAAACCAATGACAAGTTTAGACGTAAAACTGTTAACTCAGAGTTTAGACAAAATGGTTCAATCGTTGTGTTCTAAGGACTCGAAAGTAACACTTTCAAAGCTTCCAGATTTCGATGGAAGCTATAAATGCTGGCCTCAATTTAAACAAGCCTACGAAGAAACTTCCCGAGCCTGTAAGTTTTCAAATTTAGAAAACATGAATAGGCTGCAAAGGCATCTGAAAGGCGAAGCACTTCGTGCGGTTAGCGGGTTAATGCTTAACCCAGAAAACGTTCCGCTTGTATTAAACAGGCTCGACAAAATGTTTGGAAATGCTGAAAGCATTTACAAGTCTTTACTGTTAGAATTACTAGCAGTAAAGTACATAACGACAGATAATCCCTCAGCATTTTTAGAATTTTCCAACGCTTTGCGCAATCTCATTGATAACATGGTGTTGTTGAAACAAGAAGGTTTTTTGAATGATCAGAGGCTGCTAAACGATTTGACATCAAGGTTTTCAACCGAACTTCGGAACGAATGGTTGAAACACACAATAAGTAGGAAACAAGATAATAAGAATCTTACGCTAGAAGACCTAGCAGAATGGCTGAAACCCTCTGAAGAACTGGCCATTATACTGGCCGCGAACGAAGGAGTAGCCAAACAAGAAAGGTCGAACCGTCAAAACATGCAGCATCGTCATAAAGGGCCAGAAAAGGAAACGATATGTCTAATTTGTGGATTTCTTCATGAAACCACTCGTTGCCGACAATTGAACGGTAAGACGCCCGATGAAAAATTATCTCTTTTCATTCGGCATAGAATTTGCACCAATTGCTGCAAGTACAGCAACCATAACGCCCAAAACTGTCGCCTACCACCACAATGTAATGTATACGGTTGCGGCAAAAGGCATCATAGTATGTTTCATAAAAGAAATCTGGTAGAAGGGCAACCTACAAACAAAATAAATTGCCATCAGGAAAAGAATAATCTGTTCTATCAGATCGTGCCCATCACTTTGCACCACAATGAAAGAAAATTCGAAACTTATGCATTCATGGATCCTGGCTCTTCAACTAGCCTCATTTTGGAAAGTGTCCGAAAAGAACTAAACGTTCACGGACCAAAAAGACCGCTAACTCTCTCCTGGACGGACGGAAGCATTCAAAAAGAGACAGAAAGTAGGATAGTTCCCATAACAGTAGAGGGAGCTAACAAAAGAAAATTCCAAGTTAAAGGTCTCAGAAGTGTAAGGGAACTTAACCTTCCCGTTCAAAGCATAGATGCTCCGTTTTTGCAAAGAAAATTTAAACATTTGAAAGGCATTAGTATCTCTAGCTATGCAGATGCGAGGCCTACCGTGCTACTAGGCCTTCCACATTCGTATCTTTGCCATGGTGCAAAATATCGAGAAGGTAGACCAAACGAACCAATTGCCCATGAAACGAGGCTTGGTTGGGTCATTTTGGGGGAACGAATACGCCAAATGTCACAGAGAACTCATTTGTGATGACAGAGACGTACGAAGAAGAAAACAAGAACATGATGCAAATCTTGCGTGGTTTCTTTTCTACAGAGGAATTTGGAGTTAAACCTACTCCAACCCGTGCCTCTGAAGAAGACAAAAGAGCGTTAAAGATTATGAAAGAAACGCTTAAAAATACTGGCGACGGATACGAAATTGGTTTAGTATGGAAAACCGACAATCCTAAATTGCCAGATAGTTACGGACAAGCGCTTACGCGCTTAAAAAGTCAAGAGAAGGCAATGGAAAGGGATCCAAACTTAAAATCATGGTATCATAAAGAAATAAACGCATACATTGAAAAGGGATATGCACGTAAGGCGACACCAATGGAACTGCTGCAATTGAACGGGAAAATAAACTATATTCCCCACTTTTCCGTGATAAACCATAATAAACCCATTCCCAAACCACGTTTAGTATTCGACGCGGCTGCAAAAAATCAAAATATATCCCTTAATTCTCAACTTCTTTCCGGCCCAGATCTTACTGCGTCCCTGTTCGGAGTGCTAGTCCGCTTCAGGGAACACAAAATAGGCTGTTCAGGAGATATCAAGGAAATGTATCACCAGGTAAAGGTGAGACGGGAAGATCAAGACGCTCAAAGATTTCTATTTCGAGAATCGCCTTCTGACGTTCCTCAAGTTTACGTTATGCAAGTGATGACATTTGGGGCAACTTGTTCACCAACTTGTGCTCAGTTTGTGAAGAACGAGAACGCACTGCGTTACAAAAATATTTATCCCCAGGCAGTAAAAGCGATTATTGAAAATCACTACGTAGATGACTACCTAGATAGTTATCCAGATATTGATACAGCCGTGAATACTATCTCGGAGGTGTGTAAAATACATGATGATGCTAAATTCTTTATGAGAAACTTCTTTTCCAACTCAAAAGAAGTAGAGAAAAGCATTCCAACCAACAGGTTATCTGAGAAAAGTGTACTTGGCATAGAGGAGAAAAATCAAAACTTCGATAAAGTGTTGGGATTGATTTGGGACAAAGAGTCTGACGTCTTTGCCTACAAGTTTAAAAAGGCAGATATTAAAAAATTAACGAAACGTCAGATGTTCTCATATATAATGAAAATCTACGATCCTCTAGGTCATCTTGCCAACATTACTGTTGAAGGTAAAATTTTGATGCAAGATCTTTGGAAAACTAAACTAGACTGGGATGACGAAATCACACAGTCCATAAAGGAAAAATGGGAAAACTGGATAAACCGAATCGAAAACTCGATCAACATATCTATACCTAGATGTTTTTCGATTGGAAATAACGTAAAGATCAGGGAGCTCCATACTTTCGTAGACGCGTCAGAAAAAGCCTTTGCCGCGGTTACGTATCTTAGGACAGTCCACGACTTAGGCATCGACATAAGTATCGTGGCCGCAAAATCAAGAGTCGCTCCTACCAAACCACTGTCGATCCCTAGGCTTGAATTGCAAGGGGCAGTGCTAGGCACTCGCCTAAACGAATCAATCAAGAGGGAATTGCGGTTAAAGGTTCAAACAGAATTCTTTTGGACCGATTCAAAAACAGTTCTAGCTTGGCTTAACTCAGAGCCTAGAACATATAATCAGTTCGTAGCCCTGAGAATCGGAGAAATTTTGGAGTTCAACTCTCCGAAGCAGTGGAACTGGGTAGCATCTGCAGAAAACCCTGCTGACGAAGCTACAAAAACTTGTAAGAAAAAGTCAATATGGTTAAATGGTCCCGACTTTCTCAAAAATTTAGAAATAAAAACACTAACACCAGACATTCCGGACACATTTGAAGACCGGAAAAGGGTAAACACTTCGAGAACAGTGGAAAGAATAGATTATGACGCCATTTCCGTCGAATGGTGTTCCAACTGGCACCGTCTAAAACGATCGGTAGCGTACGCACTAAAGTACTTGGATTGGTTAAAAAGTAAGGCTAAATCCCTGTCATTTTCGACAGCAATCGATAAAGCTACCCTTGACTTAGCTGAGCGCCACTTAATAAAAAAGGCTCAATGGGAAAGCTTTCAAACGGAGATGATACAACTCTCATTGAAAAACCCGATTAATGGCAGCAGTAAAGTTAGGTGCCTGTGCCCTATGTTGGACCAAGATGGGATCATGCGTTCTAGAGGAAGACTTGAACACGTTAAATTTCTTCAATTTAACGCACGTAGCCCTATTGTCCTACCAAAAGGGCATCACATTACAAACCTTATCCTACAACATTATCATGAGAGGTACTACCACCAGAAGAGCGAATCAGTGATGGTTGCAGTTCGTCAAAAATTCTGGGTGATAGATCTCAGAAGCAGTCTTAAGCACGTAATAAACAAATGTCAATACTGCAAAAACGCACGAGCTAAACCAATCCCACCAATAATGGCACCACTGCCAACATGTAGAACAGCAGTGTTTAAAAAACCATTTACGCATTGTGGAGTAGATTACTTCGGCCCCCTATTCGTTACGATAGGCAGACGGTCAGAAAAAAGGTGGGGTGTTATATTTACGTGTTTAACCACAAGAGCAATCCATATAGAAATAGCCATTGATCTAACGGCAAGCACCTTTATTGTTTGCTTAAAAAATTTGCAATACAGAAGAGGAAAGGTATCTTTCCTATACAGCGATAATGGGACCAACTTTGTCGGAGCCGACAATGAGATGAAACAAATAAGATATCGATGTGCCTCAGAAGGCATAGAATGGATCTTTAACCCACCAGGCGCCCCTCATTTTGGAGGTGCGTGGGAGCGAATGGTTGGAGAAATCAAGAGTCTGCTTCCCATGGCTGAGAGTTATAAAGAACACGTTCTCAGATCAATACTAACTGAGATAGAGTTCCTAACAAATAATCGACCATTGACTCACTTAACACTAGAACGAGAAGATGACGAGCCCCTAACTCCAGCTCATTTCTTGCTAGGTTGTTCCGGCGAGGCAGAGCCGAATATCTCAGATATCACCAAAACAGAATTGGTACGGTCCGATTGGAAAAGGGCCCAGGCAATCACACAACAATATTGGCGACGGTGGATAGCTGAGTATCTCCCAAAGCTTTCTAAACGAGAGAAGTGGACTCAACCGGCCAAACCATTACAAATAGGCGATATTGTCACGTTTCCCGATGAACAAAGGAAAGGAAAATGGTTTAAAGGCCGAATCTGCGAGCTGGTAACTGGCGTAGACGGACAGACTCGTTCAGCACGAATCAAAGTAGGTAATAATTTAGTTAACAGGCCAACTGTAAAACTAGCAGTACTCGAGGTAAAACGAGATCAAACATTTTCAAATTGGGGAAAAAGGAAAGAAACAAATCTTAACGTTATAAAAGCTAAAGCAGAAGAACTAGCAAGTCAAATACCAAAAAGGAAAAAGCTCAAAATTAGGCCCGTATCATGGAGCTCATCCTTAAAATAACAATATACATAGCCGCACTGTTTAGAGTCGAATGCTTATCGATCGTACCTATCCCTGAACCAGGAATATATTTTGATCATATTGGGACACTCCTATTAAAAAAAGGAGCATGGGAAACGACATTCCATACGGGGACACGTCCGGAAAATGATACGGATACGTTACAAACGTTGAAAAAACACTTAACCATAGTATTGAACTCCGTTAATAGTACGGACTCTGAACTCTCGGATCTAAAAGTTACACTTCAGCACGAATGCAACCATGCAATTCAACTAATCCAAGGAATAAGTCACAAAAGGACAAAACGCTCCCGGGAATATTTGGTATACTAAAAGATTTCATGTTCGGGGGAGACGACATAGACGAGCAATTAGCAGCCTTCAGAGCAGCAGAGGATACAAAAATTACACATGTGTCCGAACGTTTGACCCAAACAAATAAAAACACAATGAGTTAACAGAAAATTTACGTCACCGAATAGACAAACTCTATGATGGTATAGATGTTCTCAGCAAGGAATTTAAGCATAACAAAAATGAAGTTCTAACAAAGTATATACAAGAAACGATCATGCTTACAACCGCTCTAGTACAAGACATGATAAATAAGTATCACGAATAGATTCAACCAAATTATATTTAGAGGACGAAGAGATGTTAAAACAAACTATACGAAGAAAGATGGCAAGTCATTATAACGTTTTAGAATACTCGGAATAACCAATAGGAGAATAGAAGAGGGTGAAATAGTCTTTTCTATCAAAAACATAATTGTATCGATAGAAAATTACGAGATGTTTAAAGTCATAGCCATTCCAAACTTTGCCAATCATACGATTTTAGACATACATGAAAAATAATAGCCATCAACGAAACTAGTTACTTATACCCGAAGGAAATTTTTAAACTGAACGAATCGCACTACATATCTTCTGAGAAAATAATACAACGAGAACCAGACTGCATAGCATCAGCATTACTACACACAGAAAGTGGTACCAGATGTAGTTCAAAGGAAATAGGGCCAGAAGTCACTGAATTTATACAACTTACAAATCCAAACAGTATTCTGTTCTTCTCTACCAACCCTGATAAGATATTACTAAAATGTAACAAAACACTCACTACCCCAAGCTGCTCAATCGGAATCATAACCTTGTCACTAGACTGTAGCATTTTGACGAGCAAGTTCGAAATACAACCGACGATGCTAATAAAATCTGAGCAAGTCAGAGCATATTTTACCCATGTTAAATTTAAGCATATCAAAAGAAGATAAGTCTAACGAAGTAGAATCGGTAACTAGTAACTATGTACTTTTCTCAATAACCATACTAAGTGTTTCTATTACGGTCATCTTGGTTTCCGCGATGTTAATCAAGAAATATCTAAAACAAAATATTGGTCCTCCTCCATGCAGGCCACCCACTTTAAACCTAGAATTGTAACTCCCCTACGAGGACTTACGGGGGGAGGGATGTCGCTGACGACAATTTAGGCTTAAAAAACAAAGCGTTGCTAGGTCAATAAATGCTGACTAGCTACGTTATGCAACGCGCCAGCGATGCGCGCTGGTTTAACGATTAAATGGAAAATAGGCTAAGAAGAATAGACTAAGAAAAATATGCTGATCGACGACGGTCAGCATTTTTAGAGTATAAAATCAATTGAATAAACTAATGAATCGATTATTTGCCAAGAACCAGTTGGTGCGTTATTATTGTGCTTAAGTCGGCGTGTACTGTGCCTGTCTTAAGCTGCTGCTCCGAAAGACACTTTCGTGTGCGCGACAGTCGAGGATATTCTATGATGGATTTAAGCACTTCTGAGGCACTTTTGGTGATGTCGAGGGTATTCTATGGTGGATTCAAGCACTCTGAGGCACTTTTGGTGACTGTCGAGGGTATTCTATGATGGATTTAAGCACTTCTGAGGCACTTTTGGTGACTGTCGAGAGTATTCTATGGTGGATTCAAGCACTTCTGAGGCACTTTTGGTGACTGTCGAGGGTATTCTATGGTGGATCCAAGCACTTCTGAGGCACTTTTGGTGGCTGTCGAGGGTA